>NC_051217.1:11777500-11960000 GCF_015220715.1 Pygocentrus nattereri
TATAGGTTGAAAAGGATTTGCAAATCATCGTATTCGTTGTTTTACACAACGTCCCAACTTCATTGGAACTGGGGTTGTATTCCAGTAATCCATTATGTTTAAACATCCTCTACAGAGAACACAGTTCAGCACAGTTTGATGCAAAATTGCCGTTTATTCACTGAATTGAATATATTGGGGAAAAAATAAAACAAAATGTGGCCTCTGCAAAAGTAATGACACATTTTATATTTTTCCAATATGTTTTGCTAGGTACATAAATTGGAATTGTGTGCCAAAAATGAACAAATGTTGGACAGTGTATCAAGGAAAAACTTTATATATAATACCTGTGCATACATGTAGTGTTGTGTCATTTTTTCTATTTATAATAGAATGTTGCTGATTTCTGTCTTTGAAAAAATCTTGCCTAATTACTCTTTGTTTAATGGAACAGTAGTCTCTCTTGACCTTTTTAAATGAGCATCATGTCTTTGGTTTCCACTAGATTTTTGCAGGCTGTGTGGTACACCCTTGGTACTCTAGCCACCACAGGGAGTATGAAAGGAAAGCACTATGCTCTGTCCTCTAAGCAGTGATGATGATGCTCAGACCAATAACATACTAAAACATTGACATATCTTATAAAACATGATATCACAAAGTCTACAGAAAAATCTGCAATGAAACTCTGACTTGTTTGACTAAAATGCAGTGACTGTATTCTATATAAAGTGTCTATACAACAATATCTTCAGTATTGAATATCACAGTATTCCTTTTATAGAATATTGTCTTGTCTAATGTGTGTGCTTGTGCTCTGTATAGGGCTCAATGAGACAGTGGCCTGCCCTCATGCCACAAAAATCACCACCAGAATGTATGCACATTAGTGATTTTATTTCTGAGAACATTTATGTGTTCTATGCTGATTCTGTGCAGCACAGATAGTAAAAACAAATTCATTTGACACGAATGTACCCCTCTCTCTGTCTTTCTGCAGCCTCTCTCTCTCCTACCCCAGTCCAAAATCAATTACACTCCACAGACCAATAATCTAGTGCCTCCCCCCCAGTGAACCCTTATCTTCCTCTCAATGCCAGATAGAAAATAACAAATTACTGCAGATAATTCAGAGGCTGCTTGTACTGCTTGCTGCTTCTTTCTGTGTTGGACCGGCAGCTGCGTGGTGAGTGGAATTTTGGTTCTCTCTCTCTCTCTCTCTCTCTCTCTCTCTCTCTCTCTCTCTCTTACACACACACACACACCTCTGTGCATCTTCAGCTCTAACCAGCTCATTCTGTCTTTTCCATTAATGTGTTTATGTCTTTGATTTTCTCTTATCTAAAGAAAATTTATGCAGTGACATATTGTACTTTACAATGGCTTTTAAATTTGACTGACAGACAAAGAATCAGCTGCCCCTCTTCGTGATGGACCAACTGCACAATTCCTGTACATGAGTTATTGAGAGATACCCTTGGTAAAACATTACTCAAGTGAAAGTAGAAATAATTTACTTATATAAAAATATCAACTTAGAAATGTTATTCGTATTTCTGTTTGAAATTAGGTGAAAAGCACATTCAAGTGTTCCAAATTTAGCCTTAAATCAAAATAAGCCTTTTCTAACCTTGTTAGTTCATGTGCCTGGTTATATAATGCCCGATTCATAAAATAATTTAATAGGCAAAAGTCTATTAAAAAGTCAAATAGCAGAGGCGTGACCTGGGGGAGGCATTGCTTTTTTTTTTTTTTTTAAATCCCACCACCACCATCCCTCTTTGCAGGACATATTTTTCTTTATTACTGGAACAGCACATTTCTTTTAGTATATGCTGCCGTCGTGTAGAGGGAGGACAACAAATTGCAAACATACAAGCAAACAAAAATTACAAGGAGGAATAAGGGAGGAAAAAAATGGTAGAAATTGGGAGAAAAAAAAACAAAAAAATAATAATAATAAATAAAAGAAACATGCAAAACAACAATTTTTTTGTTGCTGTTTTACATGTTTCTTTTATTTATTATTATTAAAACAACAACAAAAAAATAGGAAAAAAGAGAAAAAAATTAAATTGTATTCTCAGAGATTGAATTGAGTTTTAACTATTTGTTATACCTGCCATATAAATTTAGTTGTGTGTTTCTGTGTGTGTGTATGTGCACGTGCATGTGAGACCTGGAACATTCGGGTACAGGCACCATAGGTAAGTCTAAAAGCCCATGGAATTTAAGGTGGTTGTAGAGTGCTTTTAAGTGTTGACCATTTTTTTTTGTATTCATGAGATTTGTTTTTGAGAGATGCTGAGATTTTTTCCATTGCTATGTGTTCTATTAGAAGGTTTTTCCATTGGGGGATGCACTGCTGCTGCTCTAACTCACTGTAACTACTTACTGATTCAGACTGTATATTACATATTTTAAATAAGGCCTAATCTTTATTTTAGTACGTTATAGCCAAGATCCTGCCACTACCTCAGCCGTTGCCAGCTGACATTACTTCACAGAGTGAAATGCACCAGAAACCCTCCTCCAAGTCTGATATGATTGGTTTATATCTTATGAGGTCGGATATGATTGGCTGAGTTGGTGCCAACAGAGATTTTCTGACATATTAGGAGACGGCAAGCCTCTACCTAACTCACCCAATCATATCCGATCTCGTAAAATGTAAACCAATCATAGCAGACTTCTGAAGTAGTAAGCCAAGTATATCAGATTTGGAGGAGGGTTTCTGGTGCTTCTCACTCTGTGAAGTAATGTCAGCTGGCAACTGCTGAAGCAGTGGCAGGATCTTAGCTATATCATACTAAAATAAAGACTAGGCCTTATTTTAAATATGTAATATACAGTCTGAATCAGTGAGTAGTTACAAAGTGAAGATAACTACTTATCTTATATATTCGTTCAGATGGTGGTCAATACAGCTGGCTACTCAAGTTTTAGCAGAGCCAGTTTATGATAAAACATAGCTAGCTAACAAAGTTTATGGGAGGTAGAGAAATATATAGGACCTAAAGCGAGAGAGATAGTGAGCAGAATATTTCTGTTAAATATTTTGAAACAATCACCCCAGTATTAACTATGCATTGTTTTTACTAATAAAGTTTATACTGAATTCCTCCATCTGAAGATGGAAATTAAGAGGAAGCATCTTTGTAGAAACCAGTCAGGAGAGTAAATTTTTGCCAGTTCAAACAAAAAAATGAACTAATTGACCCTAGAGTTATATTAAATGTGACTTTATTAAACATAACATATTACCAAACAGGTACAGACGGAGAGAAAGAAGCTGAAGAAGACTGATAGAGCTGAAGAAGCAGGTCTGGTAGAGGTTAGAGACCAAGAAAGCAAGTCATCTAGTCTACTAAACATATAAGTGCAGCCACAGAACAAACTTACAGTCCGTCTGATGGCACAAACCGAGACTGTGCAAATCTATAATCTATGTATTTTTAATAACATATGTAGGTCCAGTAGCTTATCTAAGAGAGAAGGGATAGCATTGCTTGACCTTAATGCCTTTATTTGCTCTGTGATTTGTGTAGGTGGACAGATATAGTATTTAGCTTGTGTATAGCTCACTCAGAGACCAAGATATTGTGTTTCACTGAGAAAAATGTCAAAGATGGACACAATTTCCGATTCATGCTGAGTTTAGTATTCAAAAGTAAAAATAGGAGTAGTTCTGTAGTTACAGATAAAGACATAAAGATATTTAAAGAGATAAGAAAAGCAAAAATGTAAGTGTTGCCATATTGCAACGCCATGCAGTAAAGAGTTAAGACTTATTATTTTGTAACTTCTATGACTTATTTAGTAACTACAATGAAACACGTACTTAAATTACTAATAGGAAGTGTGGGCCCACATACAGACCATTGGGGGATTTAAAGGGTTGGGGGTTAAGTACAAACACTACGCTCTCTGTAACTCTGCTTGTATGCACATAGACTGAGCTACATTGCCAATTGACTGTACATGCCCAGTCATACATGTGTGTGGAATGGCTTCTGTTGCAGTGCGTACAGACAGTGTGTGCAGCCTCCATGCATAAAAAGCTCTAGATGGCAGCCCTAGCGGAGGGCCAATGTCACAGTGGCCGGCTGCCGGGGCTGTGCTGGCCTCCTGATAAGGTGCAGGAAAAGACGGATTGAGAATGAAAGGCTCTGGAGGCAGGGACAGTGGAATTAGCTGCCATTGTCATGGTAATGACAGTGATATTTTTCACCTCCAACAGACATGGACCCAGCATTGTGTGGCAAACAGGAATGCAATTTCTCAGCCAGCAGCGATCAGAAAAAGGGAATGACAATTACAATCCTCTTTGAGAAAAAAAGTCTCTAAATGACTTTTCATTCAGGCGAGGCAAAAGGGCTGTGAACCAATTAAAGTGTGTGTGTAGCTCTGGGGAAAGTGCCGCATCCCAATGACCCCGTGCTGTTATTTAACCCACATAAGGAATATTCTTACACTCATGAACAAACACACACACACACACACACACACACACACACACACACACACACACACACAAGTAAAATAAGTTGAACCCAAGGAATTTGTCTAGTTGTGAACATTTATAGCATACTCTGTCTTTTTATTTGCTTTTATTCTCTCTATAGTTCAGTTCTACCACTTTATCTTATTTTTATGCATGCTGAGGAATATCATGAAGGGATGTATCAATGGCATGGCCAGAATTTCATTGTAGGGCAGCCTATTTACAGCTAACAGGCCTGTAATGTAATCACATGGAAACATTTTTGAATATTAAATGCAACATATGATTGCTTACTTCTCCTTTAAAATGAACCCCTTAAATGGCTAGGTCCCCTTTTTAGGTTATAGAATGGGATGGAATAAAACTTTGGGCCCAAAGTTGTATTCCATCCCTCTATAACCTAAAAATAGCTCAGTGAGTTTACACTGACTTCCCTGCAGTTACTGAATAATAAGCTTTAATATGTAATAAGCCTGGGATTTCAAGGGATTAACTAACATTACTTGCTGTGTCAATAGACAGCATACCATAGACAAGGCTGAAGTTGGCTTCTTATTTGCAAGCTGAATATTATACTCCACCATAAATAGTACAGCGGTTCCATTTTGGTGCTTAGTGACTTATGGAAACTTTTAATAAGAACCTGACGAATAAGAAACACTCTCAGCCTTGTATACAATGGCCAGTAATGGCTAATTAACCAACAGCCTACATTTTACAGTACTGGGCAAAGATGTTGTTTCGAGCCAATAGTTGAAGATGTTCATGTCTCATTTTGAAAGTACTGAACCTAGTATCTTTTACCACAGTCAAGTAATACTGTCCATAAACTACTTAGTAGCCTAAGGGAACTGGGCACAGCTTAGCTACTTTTTCACCATCAGAAGAAACAGTGGGTCAAGCTAATCCTGTGTTTACACGTTGAATAAAAAATTATCTTTACATAAAAAGCCACTAATGGTGCCATGCAACTGTATCAGTGTGTCAATGTTGGCATGGTGATAGTGTATAGATATGCAGGGATAAAAAGAATATTTTATTTGCTTTGGTGCAAATTCAGGAGGACAGAGGGGACATGTTTCCCCACTTTTCATCATTATGCAAAAACATAACCAACACAATCATAATTATGCGCTGTTATTACAAGCTGAAACGAAGGGTGACTGCACAGGTGAAAACTTAGTGCAGGCACACAGAGCTGTGCCAAAAAGAGTCAGTGTGCAGCAGCACTTAGAGAAGCAGATAGCCAGCCACTACCTTTTATTTGTATCAGCAAAGGATGATAATATCTATTCACATTACAAAGTATCTAAATATCATCACTGTCCAAAGAAAAACAAATATCTCTAAAATTGTAAATTTAGAGGGGAGGGCAAAAACAGTCTTTACTTTGAATGTAAATTAATGTAAAGAGTTGTTTTTGTATATGTAAAGAGTAATGTAATGTAAAGAGTATTTGTATTGGTCCATTGATAATAAAATTCTCACAATGTAAAGGACAGCTGCTGTGTTCAAATGATGTGGGAAAATAAAATGTACAAAAAAATGGAGATACATGTTTTTAGTGAAGATATGCAACTCTTTTTAAAGTGACTCTATTGAAGTGAAAGAGGTAGCATTACTGAGTTGGGAGAAAAACACTCTAAAATATGGTGTGTGTGTGTTTGTGTGCTGCTGTAAAACCTGAAATAATTTTTTAAAAGTCAGAGGCGTCAGACTGGATTTTGTGAGAGTGTTTTGGACCATGTAATACGTTTTTATGCATTAATGTCACACTCAAGTCAAAAAGAAGGTTCAGATCAATGTTCAGGTCTCATAGGCAAAATCGACATTATAATTACGAAGATATGATGGTACAGCATAGCCTGCTTGCCTAGGCAGGGAACGCAATCCCTGACAAATTTACATTTTCATTTTAATGGTCAGAAATCTGGGGGCATGGTTTCCTGGTTTTCACCCTTCCCCACCCCACAAAAAGCTCCATAATGCACGTTTGAGAAATATGTCAATCACTTTTAACCTCTTTTTAAAAGATATTTTGCTGTGTCACTATTCTTATGCTCAATTGCTGCTCTCAATCATCCTGTATTGACTAATTTGAACTGGCATGAATTCATGGTGGTTCTGGTGTCGCCAGTGCATTAATGAAGTGTGTATCCGCATAGAGCCCCACTGGCAAAGAGTTTGGAAACTTGATAAAGAAGCAGGGATTATTTCCGTGCTGTGTGATCTGTCTTGATTAAAGGCTGAAGACAGGTTTATGCTCACAGACAAGCTTTAGATAACTTTCCTATCTGTTTTTTCTCCTCTAATAGAATGTATCTGTTTGGAGCTTGTTTGAATTTAAATAGAAAGGAAAAAATGTCCTACCAGACTGCAGTATAATTTCTCAGAGAGACAATGGGTAAAAAAAATCATGCAGAGTGGAATATTTGGAGTTGGAGAGTGGAGAGGGTCTCCAAACTAGCAGTAGATAATGACCAACAACAATAGAGGCAATTACTCAAGGAACAGGAGATAAGTATGGTCTCCTTGAGACGAAGGTTTTCCTCAGCAATGGTTCATATATTCAGGAGCTGCTCTTTCTCCACACTTGGGGAAGAGCACACGAAAGGCTGCAATCAGTACTCAATTAAAGTGTTTTACATTTCAGTGGTAATGAGGATACCAGGCAATTCGTTTGCAATTGTGAAATAAAAAATAGAGAAAGGGGTAGAAGATAAGGAAGAAAATAGCAGAGAAGAAGACAGAGAGCACAGGATTACAGAGGTGATTATAATGATCTCAAACAGGAGAAATTGAATCGTGTTATTTATGTTTGCTCATAGAGGAACAAAGCAATGAAACACATTACATTGACTGAGATTTGAATATCAACGAGTCTATTCTCCCCGAGTTAAAGTAGTAAGGGTGGAACATTTGTGTTCAGAAAGCATTAAGAGATTGTAATAAATCAGGTGGAACTGTAACGTGAGTCCCTGACTGACATTTATCACCACAAAGCTGGCTGCTGTGTTATGGAAGCTTTTAAAATGTCCCTTGTCTACACAAGTTTTAAACACTTTTCCATAACACATTTATATTATGTTACATTAATACTGATTTTTAAAACTTACATTTGTTCATATAATGTAAGAGTGCTTAAAATTGTGGCAGAGTTAAAACCTGATGGTACAGAATTATATTCTAGTTGTGTTATTTAGTGTGCTGTTTGTGCTGAGTATAATGTAGAATAATACAATTTGTAACAATAGCCCAACACTTGGTCAGGCTGACACATGTGCCAAGGAACCCCACCCACATCAAGAAACACCCTATATTTACTTCATGTTAGCCAGCTAGCACTACTTAAAGTTGTTTTTCAAATCATATATCAAAGTACAACAGATTCACATTCCTACTAACAGAAATTAACAAACAAAATCAATCAATCAATCAATCAATCAATAAATAAAGTCAAAAATCAAAAAGTTACACCCTCCTTAACAGAGTGGCATTCAGAGGTCTTGACAAAATTAAGGATTGTAAGTCAAGGAACAGGAGATAAGTATCATTTATTTATCATTTACTTTTATGTTACATTTTTATGACAGTTCATCTTACTGGCCTACAACCTCATGTGCATGAGCCCCTTTTGTCTCAATAGTAGGGGAATGTTTGATAAGCTCTAAATACCTAATGTGCTTAATGTACTCTGAAACACACAGTAATGTTAGATTACATTTCATAGCATGTGAGACTGTAGGTACATCACTCTTATTGGATAGTAAATATTTCATAACATTAACAGAAAGCATAGCTTTCTGTTTCTGCATATAAATAGACACTAAAAATAAATGTCAATAAAATATTTCTGATAAGCTAAATATGATCAGCATTAATTGAATAAAGTGTTTGAATAATTTTCTGTTGTCACTGTTGGGACATTTAATAAGTTTTGTTCTGTTTTAGGTTCTTTGGACTTGAGTATACATTACAGTTGTATACTTAAATTAGATTAGCATACAGAATACCATCATATTACAATAGCTTTGTATATTAGGGTATCTAAAGAAATCTTCCAGAAGTGTCCCCACAAAATGCCCTTTCGAAACACCTCAGCCCCTGCCCACTCCAAAGTCTGTGCACATCACTGGACCCAGTAGTTAACACCAAGACAGCCTACCCCTCTGCTAATCAACCCTGTTCTCCTCTACTTTCATCTAACACGAGCTATTAGTTATTTTACACACAGCATCCTGCGAGATGCCTGTCAAAGTCTGGAGGTAGCTAGCCAGCCTTTCTGATGGCAAAGATATCTTTCCTAAATTTAACTCACTTTATTTGCAGTCTGAGTAATTACTGTTTGATTAGCCTTATGATCTAATAAGCCTTAAAATGCTTAAGTAAATATCTGTACTAAATATCTGTATTAATTGTGTGGACTGTCTCATGCTAAGTTCTTTGTGTTCAACTGAAAGCAATGAATATCCCAAAAATAAAAGATCCATTTGGGGTGCTTTTTCAACTCCCTACCACTTTAACTGATGTCATTGCATCATAGATTTTGCTTGTACCTCTGTGATGTATGTCTTGTCTTTATTCTTTACGTGTTATGAACGTTCAGGGCCCCTGACTGTAACTCTAAAGAATTTAAAGCATGTGGAGGGGCTTAAAGGCAGGACAAGGTTGGACTTTGATTAATTCTGAAGCTCCACAATTCATCGAAATTAATTTATTTCCTTACGTGACAATGTACACAGCTCAGAAATGAGATCTTGCTGTACAGCCTCGCCATAATGTTCCAAATGTGTTTAGATTAAAAATATTTAAAACTGGTTTATTAATAATATAATTAAATAGTTTGGAAAGCTACCAAAAATATTAAACTATTGCCTTTGAATGTTATGAATTGCTACAGTAATGATACCATAAGTAGGCCATGTATGCATCATAACCACCATTAAACAATAAGTATTCTTTTAATAAACTTTCCTTTAATTGTCAGGGTTGGCTCCTCCCACCACTCCATGTACCACTTTGTTTTGATCTTCCATGTGCATTTGTTTTGGTTTTTAAGTCCTGCCCCCTTGTTTCATGACTCCACCTCTGATTGTCTCCACCTGTGTTTGTACCTGTCCCTCGTTACCCTTTTGTATTTAAGGCCCTGTGTTTTCCCCTGTCTGGTTACTGGTCTTTACTTGAATCTCTGGCTGTGTTGTTTGGATGTTTGTGCCTGTGTTCATTTTGTCATGTCTGTCTCTCCTGCTCTCTGTATTGGCTATTTGAACCTGGACCGTTTAAACTATGACCCTGGATTTGCCCATAATAAATCTTGCTTGTCTCTGTACATGCGTCCGCCTCCTAGCTCCCCGTTACATTAATAAAGTATTCTTTTAATAAATCAATTTACCCTGGTTCATCCTTGAACTGTGTAACAGTGGTCAGAAAGGCTAGAGATAATATTATGTAGCTAAAACTACATTATAATTCTGTGTAAAATATGCAGAAAACAGTTGATACACTATGTGCTTATATGCAAATTTACAGTAAAAACACCATATAAATACATCAAATTGGAAAAAAAATTAAGTATTCAGGACAAAGTTCAAAGCGTTTGTCAACGAGTTTCAAATGTTTGATCTGGCAGTAATTAGGAGTTATTAGCAAAGTATTTCAGAGGGTTCTTTCTATGTCTACTGTAGATACATATTTGAAAGCATTTTATATGCTTTAGTATTCCAACCATAATGGTGTTTTGTTTTTCATATAACTTCATCTAAAATAGCATGATAATTCAATTACCTATGCAACCTAGTTATATCAAAGATTTTGCTTTGATAAATAGCTTGATGGATTTGTAGTATTTGCCTAAATCTTTATATGTTTTACAGCACAATGTAGCAAAACAAAAGTTCCTCACACAGCTGTGGGTGCACATTAGAGCACATATGAGCTCTATGTGATTATTGCAGCTCCTTGATTAAGTAAGGTGGCGTGTGTGAATCCTTATGAAGTACGAGGACTCTAACACTGCCTGTTGTAACTGCCTAGCCGACATAACTATTTCCCATTCCTGTTGTGGTCGAGTTTGGGGATTGCCATTCTCCTTTGTATTTCTTCTCTAGATGCTGTGAAGACACCGCCATCATTGGTGGGTACGTGGCTGGTGTGACATTCTACTTGGAAGCACCATACGGAGCTGAAGAAGTTAACTTCCAACCTCTTGCTGGACTTTAGCGTTATTAATCTAGGGCCCTTATTTTAGTTTTTACAAATTTTATTCCCTTGGATAAAATATTTGTGCTTCTGTTTGGTTATTTTTTAATGTTAATAAAAGTCCTACATAGTTAGAAACCTGCCTCCTTGAGTTGGTGGGCCAAGTCTGTTTTCCCCCAAAGGAACTTTAAATATATATTAAGAGGAGAGGTTAATATACTTCCTTAACCTTTAACTTTCGTTGAGGTTGCTATATTTATAGTACATCCAATTAGCACACTAATACTAATATACCCTCCTCCCCTTTTACATCTACATTAGACATTCAGGGGGTGCAGGGAAAAAACTGTACAAACACAGCAAAAAGTATAGTTAGAAATATGGTAATAAGAGTAAACGTATAATACAGTATGAGTACCATGAGTAAACAGTAAATTACTGGAGAAATTGCTGCCAGTAAAGTAATGTAACTCTACAGTATTTTTAATATTTATTTACAGTGGCCTACATTGAATTAAAGCATGTAAGACATGCTGTTGATCCAAAGACACTTTAGTTAAGGGGAAAGACATCTAATAACTAAGAAGCTACTTGAAATTCTTGTTAATCTTTGGGATACACAGAATTAAAAATAACGTTATTAACCAGTAGCAGAGATTTCAGATTAATATGTCTGTTCTGGAACAGATAAGGATGATTACTGTTTTGCTTTCAGTTTTGTTCCTCGCAATAATTTTCTTTTCCATTTTTTGTTGAGCTTGTTTTGGAGCTCTAGTATAAACCCCCACATTCGGGCCTCATGATTTCACTAGGACCTATAATTCATCAGACCCACATCTCCAAAATTAAATGTAGGGAATATTTGGCAAAACCAATAAGTGGGTGCATTCAGTGGAGGTTGTGAATAGATAGAATATGCTGCTACCTTTATATCAGTCTCTCTGTGCCCTCACTGCATTATGTTCTGCTAGCCCTCGCTCTCTTTCTCTACCCCTCCTCCCCTCCCCCTCTCTCCACTCTGTGCTGAACATATTTGGATGCAAGATGAACTTTGATAAGAGCTAATGAGAAAACGCTATTGTGACAAGAGAGAATGGAGAGAGCGAGAGAATGGTTCTGGCTTGCCAGCCAAACACCAGAGCTTCCTCTCCAGGAAATGTGAAAGAGAGAAGAGGGGGCAGAGGAGAAGGAAGTCAAGGGGATGGATGAGGAGAGCTGACAATCAAGACAAAGCAAAGAGATATTTCAGAGGAAAGAGGAGAGAAGAGAATGTGCAAAATGAACAAGCTTATCTCCTCTGATGAATATTCACCTCCCACTCAGGCTCAGGAACATACCTGAGTATGCAAGCCTGATAGCCTCTGTGAACAAGACACTAATTACACCTATATGAGATCCAGAGTGCAGCTTAATGAGTGCTGTGAATTTAATGTGCATTTATGTACAACGACGTCTCTTCAGACGGCATCAGCAGAGCTTTTCAAGCTTAGATTGCAGATCAGGCATGGGCTTTGATTGGAACTGCTTACAAAAATGTGCAGGTGAGGTAGGAAGACTGTGAGAGACAGGAAAGGGCAAATCTTTGCTGATGCTTCACATCGATGGCTGGATCCAGTGGATAATAAAGCTTGCAGGGTGGTGTTGTCATAACAAAAATTGTGTATGTTTAATTTTATGCCAAACCATCCATTTTAGAATATTTTTTGCATCTGATCAGTTAACATTTTAAAAAGATTTTTTGACAGCAACAGTGTATCAGTTTGAAAACCAGTGTGAGATGGGACAAAGTCAGAGACAAAGAAGTTACTGGGGAAAGGATGACGAATGAATGAACCAGAGAGAAGGAAGAGGAGAACGGAAGGCCTCTCAAGGACGTCATATCTTAATTGAAAGTGACAGCTTCAATTAAAAATGTAATCATTTTGCCCGTTTTCTAATTAAAATGTGGGCGGCTGATAGTTTTGTCTCATTAACTTCAAAGAGCACTGCAGTGCGATGGCTGGCTGGGCTTTTATTTATTTTTTTTTGTTTCATGCTGTGATTCACTTAGCTGAATGGGGTATAAGGAAGAAAGAAAAAGTGATCACACCCCAGAAGAGCCAGGACACATCTAACTGATGTGCACTTTCAAAGTGTGTGGGTTACAGAGAGTCTATGGATGGTGAGGTACTGAGCACAACACCTGCCTTCATCTAATCATCATACTCCTCTATGCAGTGCAATTGGTGTGCAGGACTTGAGTGCTCTGACTCTGCAGGTCCATGTGCTACATCCCCTCAGATTAATCATCATTGACAGTAGTGTAAAAGGTCTGTCCAAGCACACTACTTTCCTGCTGTAAGAGGATCACGCAGTTGAATGCTTTGAACAGCATTTGAACTCATTACAAAGAGGCTCAGTCTAGCAGTCATTTTATCCATTTTCTGTTCCTCTGATCCATTTTTTGATCTTCAGAAATGTGATAAAAACTTATTTCACAATTCTGGAGAGGGTTAAAAGCCACAAAAAGTGCATAGGGAGTGTTACCAGTGCTTAATGTATTGCTATCCCACTCTAATTCTTTCTTACTGTAGTCATCCTCTACTGTCCTCTGCTGTAGCTTTGTGCTATATAGCCTATTGTTGCTTTTTCTACTGATTCTCCCATTCTAAACCTTCTTTTTCATCTTTCTGTTTCCTGATATTTGTTTTTTTTAACTGTTCCTAACCCTAGAACCGTTTAAAACATCTGGGATATGCTAATATAAACAAAAAGGCCTGGGCCTGATTCAGAAAAACTGGCATTGAGAGCTTAAGTCAGTCAGAAATGAAGCACAGCCCCTGTAAGCCTTTTATTAGCTAGAATAGCAACTCATCCAAATTCATGGTGATATTACAGCAGATTGGAACATCAGAAATCAAAGAGAAATCTGGTGACTTGATTGAACAAGAACAGTAATTCCCAACTGCATATAGGATTTGCAGTCAAGACAACTGTCTCTTTTCATTCTGACAAGTCTCTTTTCATTTTCAAGAGTCAGTATAGTGATATAATGTCTTGAAAACAGTGTAGTTTATGTTTTTAATGTGTGAGTATTGATATTCATCAGGAATCATGTGAGCCACAGTCATCACAGTAAGGATGTATGAGAAACATAGGTGAACTTTCCTTTTAAAGAGTGTTCCTATTCAGTTGAAAGAAGTCATTGATATGTTGGTTAGAAGGGTACATTTAGAAGAACTAGGAGATGTTAGATACCTGGTGCACTCTAGCCATTTCATGGATTTGTTAAATTCCATTAGCAGCAAACCTGTTATATTCAGTTGATCAATCAATCAATCAATCAATCAATCAATCAATCAATCAATCAATCAATCAATCAATCAATCAAACAGCCTTTCTTTAACTCAGAATACCATGAAGGTGCATGTGCAGTGCTTCTAAACAAGATATATATAATATATATCAAAACACCTATAAAACATACTGGATAAGAAACAGCTAAAATGAATTGTAAGTGACTTAAACAAATAAACTATGAAATCTAAATTATCAACTAAAATGATGAAATGAAATGAAATAAAATAAAATAAAACAAATAAAGGACCGAGAGAGCATGCAAAGGTTTGGTGCCCCTGGTCAAAGTTATTTTCTAAGTGAAAATAACACATCCTTTACAGAGAACACATTTCCGCCCATTTTAATACATAGTTTCTGTTTATGTACTGAATTGAACATCTTGGGACAGAATACATAAAATGCATCTTGTGCAAAAAATTATGGCACAGTTTATATTTTATGTTTTTCCAATATGTTAAACTTAACAAACATTATGCACTAAAATTTGCATAAAAATCCCATATTTAAGTTTCTTTCTTGTAGAAAATTTATTATTACAAAAAATTGCATTATTATTACAAAAAATCTGAAAAACGTGATTTGACCAGGGGTGTCTGCATACATGCATTTGCATACAATGGTAGATAAAAATGAACCAAAAACGCATATTAACAGTTGCAGGTGAGTGGAGGTGGTAAAAGATTAGAAATTCAAAATGGTTGAATTACACAAGCAAACAGAGCTTTAAAGTATCTTGTAATGAATTCCAGCTTGCTGTTGCAGTGTATCTAAAAGTAAAATTTTCCCAGTTCAGCAAAAACTTTTGGGACCTAAAGGAAATCCAGTCAATAGAACAAGTTTGATCATTTCCATTATTTACAGTAAACATTGATGTGATACAAGATATGGCTGTATAAATAAACATAAGATTGATCAGCTTAACCTGCGATGGACTGGCGACCTGTCCGGAGTGTATCCTGCCTTCCGCCCAATGACCGCTGGGATAGGCTCCAGCACCCCCTCCGCGACCCTGAGGGAGAAGCAGCTTAGAAAATGTGTGTGTGTGTGTGTGTGTGTGTGTGTGTGTGTGTGTGTGATCAGCTTAACTGGGTTTGGGATGGTTGGGATGGCTTATTATTCCACAACAACAGGGACCTCAATACATACTGGTTGAACTATTCTTAGGTTTTAGAAGTATGTAATTAAACTTTGGACTCACTGGAAGGCCCTGATCATTAAAGGAGTTCACTAAAACACAGTGATACAATCTCAACTTAACCTACTGCATTGTCATACACACACTCCCAGTTTAAGTTTGTGAACCACTTTTATGTCATCATGATAGACATACATAAGCAACACTCTAGTAACTACCTGGAATACATCCCTAATAGAAAAGTCTCATGTGAATAAAGACACTTCACATGTTAAAATTATGTGTGTAAAAAATATGATCACATTAAAATAAGTTTACAAGTGAAAAATGTGATTACTTGTGAACACATTTTTTTGCACACTTCACATGTGAAATTTCTGTGACTTTTCTTTAAGGTAGAGTACCCACTTAGCAACACCATAGCAACCATTAGGAGCACCATAGCAACCACCTAGCACCACCTTAATAACCACTAAAATACCAACCACCTGAATAATCAATAAAATACCAACCACCTTGGATGCCATGGTGACCACTTGTCAACTCCTTAGCAACCAAATGAGATACTGTAGCAACCACCTAGCAAAATTCTAGCAACCACCAGAGATACCAGAGCAAGCAACTTAGTAACAATCTATCACCTAAACTGTCACAGCAACCACCATACCACACCAAAACAACCACCATGGATACCATAGCAACCAGTTAGCAACACCATGGCAACCACCTGGACCACCATAGCAACCACTTGGGAACTGCTTAAGCTGGACAATCACTGTATATCTTCTTCAGCAAATGCACTTCTCTAGATATTCCAATGTTTTTTTGTTTTTTTTTTAACAAATTTTTTTTTTGCTGAGTATTTATTTAGCTTAAGTCCATCCTCTATGTGCAATCTTTTCCTCTGGACCTTATAAGCCTTTTCATGAGGAGGCTAGCCTGTTTATTTTTGTCAAATAAATGCTTACCACCAGATAAATGGCTTTACATATCATTTTATCAGATGCCTAAGACTTTTGCACAGTACTGTAAATTGACAAAATATTGCAGCATATTGTATTTTCCTAAAAAATGCTATAGTACAATCACTGCAAGCATATAGATTCCCTCATTACAAAGCTTCCATTCGCTCTGCGTCAGACAGAAAAAAAAAAACACAATGCAAAATGTCAAAATGCATGTTCCCTGGAGTTGACTGTAAATTTGAAACACTGAATATTTGTGTGCACTCCACAGTTATAATAGTTTGCGTATAATCACAGTGTTCAAAATTAGACCTCCATGGATTTCCATTTCCTCCCTCACTGTCAGCAGCTTCCTGCTAAAGCAAAGACAAAAGCAGCTCTGCTCTCTTTGGAGTAATTACAGTGCTGCCGCCCCATCACGTCAGCAGAGTCCGGAGGGTGACAGGAGAGGCTTTGTTTGGCACTTTGCTTAAAGAACGTCTCTCCACATGCTCTAAAAATGTAGGCAAGATTAAAAGATTCTCTATTGATATTGAAATGCGAGGGCCCGTTCTAGGCCCCTGTTAGGACTCTGCCCGTATGCGTAGAAATTAATGAATGGTAAGATGAATGGGTTTAGAGTCCTAAAAAAGAGTCTCGGTTCTGAGCTATGAGGAGAATAACAGTAGGCTAGAAAAACCAAAAGGAATCTTATATGGAATAGGAATCTTAATCTATTATATGTATGTCCTACTTAAGCAGCCGCTATGAATTTATGTTTGTATCTGTATACGCTGTGCAGTTATTTAGGCTGCTTTTAATGACACTCAGTAAACATATAATTTTTCTGCATCAGAGCTCGTAGAACTGTTACCACTGTCTCTCTGCACATCACATGGTGGAAGGGTAACTTCAATAAATGTTTACTTCCTGTATGTGAATTTACTTTTTTCCTTCATCACCCAAAAATAGGTGGTAATTTTCAATGTTCTTGTTCTGGGAGCGGCAAGGATCTCTTTCAGTCATGCATCTTAGAATGCTACTATCCTTAGAGGTTCACGCTCATGCTACTTTCATTACAACTGAGACCTCAGAATTCTCCAGTTCAGAATCTTTCACTTCCCACCTAATAACATTCATACAACTTTGGCTGAGGTTGGAAAAAATGGTTATAAATGTAAGCTAACTTGTTGCTGCTGTATGCATATAAAAAGCTCTTACAAAGCATTTATATTTGAATTAAAGAGCTGTTTGTGGATGAGAGATATGGCAGTTCCATATTACTATAGTTCCAAAAATGACAAAAACATTCTTAAATTTTGTTGTAGGTTAACATAAAAATATTCCAAGCAGTTTTAGAGCATTTCTATTGGTTCATGCACAATAAAATTCACACAATGTGAAGGGCAGCTGCTATCCTCAAATGATGTGGAAAAATAAAAAAAAATCAGATAGTGATGATATAATAAGCAGAAACTCAAAAGTCTGTTTAAAATGTGTAAAATAATCCATTACTTCTTGTTTTATGCTCTACATCATGAATGTTGGTCATGATGGTCTAAAACTCTGATATCCCCCCCAAAAAATTAAAATGTTGATTCATAGGACCAAAGAACACTTTTTCACTTCCCCTCAGTCCATTTTAAATTAGCTTGGCCCCAGAGATGGTGGCAGCATTTCTGGATCCTGTTTATATATGCCTTCTTCTTTGCGCTTTCATTTTAATTAGTATTTGTGGGTGCAGTGCCGAGCTGTGTTCACAGACATGGTTTTCATACGTTTTTCTGAGCCCCTGCAGTGATTTCCACTACAGAATCATGTCTGTTTTTAATGCATTGCTACCCGAGGGCCCAAAGATCATGGCGAGCAAATAGTTTTTCATCCCTTGCATACAGATATTTCTCCATATTCTCTGAATGTTTAAATGTTTTTATGTACTATAGATGATAAAAAGCAAAAGTCCTTTGCTATTTTATGTTGAGAAATGTTATTTTTGAATTGTTGCACTATTTGATCATGCAGCCTTTCACGGAGTGGTGAACCTTCATCATCATTACTTCTGAAAGAATCAGCCTCTCTTAGATGCTCTTTTTATACCCTCATGTTGCTGACCTGTTGCCAATTAACTACCAGGTGTTTTTTAAGCATTACACACCTTTACCCGTCCCAACTTCTTTGGGACTTGTTGCTGGCATCAAATTCAAAATGGTCATAAATGTTTCATAAAACAATACTTTTTCAATATCAACATTTAATATGTTGTCTTTTAACATGGAGGGCGGCACGGTGGCGTGGTGGGTAGCGCTGTCGCCTCACAGCGAGGAGGTCCTGGGTTCGATTCCCCGGCCGGGCGGCCAGGGTCCTCTCTGTGTGGAGTTTGCATGTTCTCCCCGTGTCTGCGTGGGTTTCCTCTGGGTTCTCCGGTTTCCTCCCACAGTCCAAAGACATGCAGTCAGGCCAATTGGACATGCTAATTTGCCCCTAAGTGTGAGTGTGTGAGTGACTGTCTGTGTCTGTCTGTCTGCCCTGCGATGGACTGGCAACCTGTCCAGGGTGTATCCTGCCTTTCGCCCGAAGACTGCTGGGATAGGCTCCGGCATCCCCCCGCGACCCTGACGGAGAAGCAGCTTAGAAAATGGATGGATGGATGGATGGGTTTAAATGATTTGCACATCATTGCACTCAATTTTTATTTTACACAGTGTCCCAACTTTTGTGGAAATGTGGTTGTACATTCCGTATCGACAGGTTTGAGTTTGCACTTACACTTTTTCATTTCCAGTTTTGTTGTCAAGAAATTACATTAACATACTAAAAATGCAAAGAGTCCTTTTACCACTGCAAAACAAGACTGTGCAAACAAATTCTAATTCTTATTATAGAGTGGACGCAAACAGTATTTGGGCACCAGTGAACCATCAGTAAAGTTTTATGAAGTTCTTTAGGCTACATCAAAAAATGTTTAACAAAGTAATACCATTTTGGCAAAGAAAATATTTTGTTTCAAATTGCATGTAGCTATATCTGCCAGTATGGCTGTGTTCTGTGACCTCCCCGCCTTCCATGTGCATAAATGGAAAGCCTAAGGCAGTGAGAGCAGCAGAAAGACCCCACCCCCACCCCCACTCCCTGGTTAAAGTACAGGGCAGGCATCAATGACAGCAAACATGACATTGAGTAAGTCAGACACAGCATAAAGAAAGAGTTGGAGTGGGGGCACGTTGCAAAGTGCCTTACAGCGGAGCAGTGGGAACAGCCAGGCTAAAGCATGATGAAGCTACTAACAGCTCATGATTTGAGATTGGGGACATAACTTCATGGACTGTCAGAGCTAATGTTATGCTCAATTTCAGCCAATATTTTCTTCATCAAAAAAGAAAATATTTTATTATATGATATTTGTTATTTGTTATTTGCCTTTGTTATATTATATATAACATCATATATATCAACATATATATCATATATATAACAGCATATATATCATCCAGAATGCGGCAGCACGACTTGTCTTCAATCTGCCCAAGTTCAGCCACGTCACCCCACTGCTGCGCTCCCTTCACTGGCTTCCTGTAGCTGCACACATCAGATTTAAACCCTAATGCTTGCCTACAAAGCCAAAAATGGATCAGCCCCTACCTACTTGATGGCAATGGTGAAATCTCGAACTGAACCACAAGCTCTTCGAGCTTCGAGTACAGCTCGGCTTGACCGCCATCCTTCAAGGTGCACAGAAGACAAGCGTCGAGAATGTTCTCTGTACTGGCACCCAGGTGATGGAATGAACTCCCATTGGCTGTCCGAACAGCAGAGTCTCTTGCTGTCTTCAAACGTAGACTGAAGACTCATCTCTTTACACAGCACTTAAATGAGCACTGAATTATAAGCTGCACTTATTTTATTGTACTTCACTCTGTAATGTAGTTTATTGCATTGTATTGTATCTTATTGTATTGCATTGAATGGCACAGAGTTCTGCATTCAACTCTGTTTCTGTTTCTCTTGGTGTCTGCAGTGACATTTTGTTTCTAGCAGTATCTGAGCTCAGGACCGTCTTTTTTTTAAAGCTATTGGTAACTAGCAAAGATACTTTCTCTAGATTGACAAAGCACTTCTTGTAAGTCGCTCTGGATAAGAGCATCTGCTAAATGCTGTAAATGTAAATGTAATGTAAATGTATATTTGGTATATTTAGTTATATAGTATATTTGGTCCCCCAAAGCGACCATACCTAGCAAATTTCTGGCCAGCAGGAGTGGTGAGAATGAGCAGGCTGAAGCAGCTTAAATTAGTGTGCTGGCAAATTTAGCAAATGTGTGTATAATGGTTTAAACAATGAAATGCAGATTTATTCTGAGAGGCATGAAGAACAACCCAATAAAGTAGCTTTTAATTTATTAAACCACAAATTTAACTTTACAGAATCACAGAACTGACTGGACAACAACACTGATGTGAAATCATTCTATCAACAACTTTGACTTCAAGTGTAATATTAAAGGATCCGTTAGAGCAGTAAAACAGTTACACAAGCCCATTCTCCTAAACAGTGAACACAAGCCTGCATCACTGGATGCAACCACGCCACACTCCAGTCAGATAAACATCGCCACCAGCAAGATTCTACCCCATCTGGGTAGTAAAACACCACCTTGCACACATGCGTTCCCATCAAACTACAGACAGATTCTATATGTAAAACACACAGGCAGCCAACTTCACCTTACACATCTCTGGGGACACAGTTTACAAAACATGCTAATTTCACAAACAAAAGAAATAAAACCCTTACTTAGTTTCTTTAGCGCATCACAACATAGCTATTCTGCTCCGATGGCTGCGCAGGCTCAACACAAACTATTTGTGTGTGCAGCCAAATTACTACTACTCTGCATATAGCATACCTACTGTGTACATACCTGACAAACGGGGCACATTACTCATGTAATATCCATTTGCTGTAGATATATTTGGTGGTATGGCTCTGCCTCCCTGCCCTTCCATATGTTCAAAAATGTAGCCAATTGTATGCGTAGCAGGTGATCAGCTGAGCTGTCAGCTCATTGAGATCAGCAGATAACAGGTGGAGATTTGGGAGTGGGGCATGAGCTTGACTTTATGGCATAACTGAAATAACACATTTCTTAAGTTGTTTCAGAGAAACACACATCATCAGCTGATGGCAGACTCTTTGTGCAGAGAAAGCCTGTCGAGGAATTCCAATCAGACTGTATTAATGGTATTGTAAAGCAAATGTCAAACTCTGGGGATGTTTTTCTAACAGTAGTGTTGGTGAGTGGTTCCTTGATAGTATCATGAACATTTTCTGTGGTATTGTTGTTGCAAACATGTTGAGGTCTGCAAAGAAACACAATACCAATCTGAAACAGGCCAGCTGTTTTTTGAACAATATTTTACCAAAAAACTAAATTACACACTAACCCCTTCAAATCCAAGACTTGCTACATACAAAGCCTTACTATTCATCAACTGCTGGGGCTTCAGTTGAGCTATTATTAGGTTACAGAAGTATGCAATAAAACATTTAGTTTAACCCCTTGCCTAAATAAGTGGTTAAACTAAATGCCAATTATCAGAAATTATCTGTTTAAAATAAATGCGACTCCATTTAACATTTTCTTTTCTGACACAGTTAGCTTTCTACATATAAGATTATTGGTCAAATAACACGTTTTTTTTTATTTCTAAATGAAAATAACATCATCTATAATAATAGGGATAACAGGGAACAAATGTATTGCAATAATATTTAACTGTTAACTTATTTTCACTTAGAAAATTTGAAAAATGCAATTTTACCAGGGGTTCCCAAACTTTTGCATACACCTGCAGTTATGGGAGTGATACAGGATAATTATCAAATTACAGCATTCTTTTATACGTGTAATTACTAAAGATTAATACCTTATTCAGTATAGACCCACTCAGTGAATGGAATGATGTGGTTTTTTAAAGCTGCATATATATGGTCACATTTTAGAACACATATACATGCACACACACACATCCACACACACACACACACACACTCACAGAACTCGCACAAACAGCTGCAGCCTCACATTCACTCTCTGCCATTCTGCTGTGAGTATAGCATGTTTTCAATCGCAGAGCCAAAATCAATGGGCCACAAACAGGATTATTGAAGTGGGATTTAGGCCTGATTAGAGGACTTTAAGGGTGACATCTCCACTCTGCTTTCAAGCGACACACACACACACACACACACACACACACACACACACACACACACACACACACACACACACACACACACACACACACCACTCACACCCAGTCCAAACTTGGCAAGGCAGGGACGCCTTAGAGGATAGAGGGGGCGTGAGACAAGACACACTCTACTCCCAGATCATTCAACAGCCCCTTCTTTTATCCTTCAATCATCTACCCACTCTCCTTCACTCATCCTTCACAACCCATCCTCTCCATGGATCTCTCAACTGGTGCATCTCTCTCTCTCTCTCTCTCTCTCTCTCTCTGTCTCTCTTTCTCTTACTTACTCTGTATGTTTATTTCTCGATGAAACACCAGTCCAACAGAAAACGAACGACCTTTAAAATTAGTACAATGGTTTTGTTTGAATAATTTAGTCAGAATAAACAAAATATCTCACATACAGTATTTGCTGATAAATGGCACAGCACTTTACTTCCTGCAGATTTAATTCTTGCTGTAGCACCAGTTTGAAAATTGCCTGCTTTTGCTTGTCATGCAAAAACAGTGTCTCTCTGTATCTTTGTATATATCTCTCTCTGTATATCTGTCTTTGTACTTATGTAACTCTGTCTTTCCCCGTATCTCTCTCCCTGTATCTGTCTCTCTCTGTTTGTATCTGTGCATCTCTTTTTTCCCCTCTCTCTCTCTCTCTCTTCCTAGAGGAGAGAGGCCATGGAGCACTCGTGCGGGCATGGTTCAGAAAGGTCAATGATATGGACGCACCCACATCTTCTTTGACTTAGAGAAAAAGACTGAAGAGAAAAGTCTCTTGGCTGTTTGAGATTCCCTAATGGAACAGAGACTTAGGATAAGCGAGATATAAGAAAATGCACTGTCACTGTCATAAGTCCTTTTTAACATTGAAACCCTGTGATCGGACAGGTTTTTGCAGGCTTTACCTTGCTTACCAGAGCAAAATGAAGCTGAACAGGAATGCCCCTAATTGGGCTTGATATACATTCTGTTTCTGTAGAATGCACGGCTGCCTCCTCCTAAGCTGCCAAAAGGCAGTGCTGACATTATTGCCAAAGAAAGGTGACTTTGGCTGCTTAAAGCCAGAGGCAGAGATGAATTTTTCCTCAGTTATAATGCCAGGTAAGGGTGCTCATGGTAAGTAACCTGTCTATACTGTGGCATTGCTTGACTGTGCTGGACCCTGAAGAGGATCTGGTACACAACTTCAAGGAGGCTTTTGTAGACATTTTTGGGGTGGGAATCATTGGCTCCCATCTTGTGTATTGTATTGTCCCCTGGAAGCAGGGGGTCAAAGGCTAATCCACGGTGCAGCTAGAATAAAGACTGTGAGGCTACAGGTTGCTCGAAAGCTGATATTCCTTGGGGGCTGTGGCCCTTTGGGTTGGGTTGCTTTAGGACATTTGGTGGATTGGGCTATGATAAACAACTTTTTTATGTCACAGAAAACTGTAAAACAAATAACTGTGTCTGGGTTTTAAGTACTAGATGCTTGGGGACTGTTTAAGATGTCAAGGTAGAATGAGGCTCACTATGAGTTATGAGTTAGATGAACCTTTGCTCCCAAACCCATTTTTCCTTCAACAGTTTTATTGTTTTAACACTACTGTAGCTGGTTTTACCAAAGCAGGCATAATAACAACTCGAACTGAAGATGGGGCAATGGCGCTCAGGTACAGAGACAAATAAATAGGTTGGCTTAAGATCTGAGAAAGTGACATGTAACTCAATTAGTGCACTGAGAGCCTCTTTCTCATAATCTTTAATGGCTTTTGTTACCTGTGCCTTGTCTGTTGGACTGACTTGTGTACCATTTCCAGAGTTACAGAGAGTCCAAGCATTCTTGAGGACAGGAATGGGAAAGAGCAACTTAGCTCTGGTAGAGATTTGCAGAGCATGACTTTTTCAAAAGCTGGTAAGAGGGCCTCGTAACCTGACTCTATAAAAAATACTAATATTTTTCAATGAGCTAAAAGAAAGTGTTGACTCTAAATGGAGAGCCCATCTCTCTGTTCCTGAGGAAATATGGCCTGCATGGAGGCTCCTGTACAAGGGCCCAAGCACTCTGGAGACCTGTGATGGAGGATCCTACATTGTGTCAAAATTTTCCTCTGTTTCACCATGTTGCATTTTCTGTCATAACCCTGATACAGTTTTTCATGTTTTCTCTGATTGCACCAGGTTGGGCCCCTGGGCTGAGGTCTCAAAGAGTTGGGTTTTTTAAGTACACACTGCCACAGGGATGAGGAAAATTAACAATATGGAAGTCTTTTAGGCTAGTACTGTATCTAAAGGGCACAACACAGATGTTGTGAAACTGCTTCAGGCGTCAGTGGAATCACGCATAAGAGTGGAATTTGTGTTCTGTTAGAGCACTCAGAATGACTCTGGGTTTGAGAAAAAATGGTGTGTTTATGGAGAATTGGTCTGTGGACGATACAGATGTGTTGTTGTTCCACTAGTTCATTTTTCCTAACTGGAATCTGTATTCTCCCCACTCTTTTTTCTATCCCTGTAATATATAGATCCTTTATTTAATCTGTGTATGTCTCTCTTTCTCCCGTTTTCTCTGTTTGTCTGTTTCTCTCTCTCTGCATCTCTTCCTGTCTCTCTTTTTGTATCTGTGTGCATATCTCTCTGAGTATCTCTCAATCTTTCGTTGAATTTATGGATCTCTTTCTGTATCTGTATTGTCTCTCTCTCTTTCCCTCTCTCTCTCACTCACACTGTGTCTATGTCTCTCTTTCTCTCCTTTTCACTGTGTCTCTGTTTCTCTAATTCTCTCTATATATCTCTCACTGTCTCTCTTTTATATCTGTGTGTATCTCTCTCTGGGGCAGTCATGAACTGGAGGTTAGGGAACCGGCCCTATGACCAGGAGGATGGCAGTTCAATCCCCAGAGTCGAGTGCATGACTGAGGTTCCCGTGAGCAAGACACCTAACCCCCAACTGCTCCCTGGGTGCTGCGGATAGGGCTGCCCACCGTTCTGGGCAAGTGTGCTCACTGCCCTCTAGTGTGTGTGTGCTCACTAGTGTGTATGTGGTGTTTCACTTCATGTATGGATTAAATGTGGAGCTCAAAATTCCCTGATGTGGGACTAATAAGGGTCACTTAATCTAATCTGTTCTCTCCATCTCTCTCTTTGAATATGTGCTCTCTCTCTCTCTCTCTCTCTCTCTCTCTCTGCATGCATATCTCTCTGTATCTGTGTATGTGTTTCTTTTGCTCTCGCTCTCTCTCTTTGCATGTATATCTCTCTGTATCTGTGAATGACTTTCTTTTGCTCTCTCTCTTTCTCTTTCTTTGCATGTATTTCTCTCTGTATCTGTGTCTTTCTTTCTCTCTTTCTCTTTACATATATATCTCTCTGTATCTGTATGTCTTTCTTTTGCTCTCTCTCTCTTTCTCTCTCCCTTTGCATGTGTATCTCTTTGTATCTGTGTATGCTTTCTTTTGCTTATTCTCTCATTTTGCATCTGTGTATCTGTCTATATCTGTTTGTCTCTCTTTCATTTGTTTTCTCTCTCTGATATCTACGTATCTCTCTCTTTATATGTTTGTATGTCTCTCTCATTCTGTCTCTGTTTGTGTCTGTGTATGTTTCTCTCTCTCTCTCTCTCTCTCTCTCTCTCTCTCTCTCTCTCTCTCTCTCACTCAGAATCTGCCAGTCGCAGCAGAGACACGCAGCATCCGACCTTGACTGTGCCAGGCTCAGTAGGGCAAAGTGAGCGGATCGTTAGCCTGTGACGAGCGTTGCATTAAAAACGGGGAGGCTGTATAAAAATGAACCTTTTCTATAAAACCAGGCGAGTGGAAAGCCTCTGCTCCCCTGCATTACGCTGACCTTCAGAGAGTGTTTCACAAAAAGAACACTGCCTCTCCTCTGCTGGAAAAGGTTATATCTCTCACTTATGTTTTTCATTGACTTGTTCAGAAACTATGCCCACTTATTAACTATGGGAGAGGTTAATAGGTTGGAAGTAATTGGAAATGGAACCAAATTGGACACCCTTTATTGTATAGGTGTCAGTAACAGCTGTGCTTTTTATTAATGAGACACAGGCATATGTGACACTGGCTATTGGGAGGGAAGTAATGAAAGACACTATAATGTGGATGTATATATCACGTCATGAGGTTGAGGCCAGCACAGGAGTCATAATATACAGCATTAATATTGCTAAGCCACATATTGTACTGTCATAACTAAAGTTTATAACCTGTATGTCCAAAAGAACCCTTTTAATTGGTGAATTGCTGCCCACCCATTGCTAACACAGGCTTTCAATTGTGCATACACAGCTTGTAATCTCCATAGAAAGGTAGAAAGACACTGCCAATAGAATGAGGCACTCTGGAAAAGCTATGCTAATACTTGCCATGATCAATGGCAAGTATTAGATAGAGGGGTGTGAAGCCCCTGAGCATTGCACTGTACAGCCATGGAACTGCTCTGGAGTGATACACCTATATCCATTACCTTTGGCATGAGTTGGAGTGGTGTTTCAGAACTAATCACTCTTCAATAGTACCTGACAATACCTGATTCAATACCTGAATTTTACAATGTTGAATGGCTTTCAAATACACTCAGCACAGAACTCAGCACATAACGTCTTCTATTCAAATCTTCACTATCAACAGTCATGTGCAAAATCAGTTATTTTCACAAATATGTTAAACCATCATGGATTCAAAACAGAGGAGTGTTTGCCTTCTGTACCCAAAGGTTTATGTTTGCTGCTTTTTGACAAAGACCAGTCTACTTTTGCAATTGTTGCAGCTGCAGGTGGATGAAAAAAAAGAAAATGTAATAAGGTTTAGATACAACGCTGACAATTAGCATTATTACTAACATTCTGCTCGACTTTAAATTTTATTTACAGTCCTGTCCACACCTGCGTCTTAGATTTTGATTTTTCTTTTGTAGATGTGGATAAACAGACATGCATCCAGCCAGTGATGTCTATAGGGACATAAAAGCAGGTGTTGCTTTTTTGTCAAGCATCATGTTAATTAGTTCATAATGGTGAGAGCAAATTGAACATATAAGTGCCAAACTTCCACCCACTTAGGAAAAAAATGCCACACAATTTCTCTGCTTATTATATTAGTCTGCTATGATGTGCCTTCAACCATTATTCAGTTTCTGCCCTGCAGAGAGGAAGAACAATCTACACAGAAATAATCAGATAATTATGTCTTCTGCACGGATTAAAAATTTCTGCTTTCCAATGCCCTTGCTCTCTGCCTGAAGTGTGTCTGAACTTGTGTTCCACTTCAATCCCACGTTTTATTTTTAATGACCAAGTAATGACAGGGCGATCTCCCACACTCCATGGTGACTGTTTGCTAATTGCATTTCATCTTAATTGTTTACCCTTGTTTACCTGTATTGTGTGTTTGGACAGCCTGTGCTCTCGTAATATATCAGGCTTGAAAAATGGACAGAAGACGTCAATGTTATTGTTGTTCTGACCCAGAGGAGGAACTGGGCCTTTGGGCAAGGTGGAAGTGAATCAGGTGATTAATGGCTGTTTTTGAACAGTGTGCCACCACAGTACCACTGTGAATCAGTTTTTATTCACACATTGGGCCGTATTTATCAGCTGGCCCATCTTAAAGTGAAAGCGAAAAGAAGTATGTTTTAGAAAGTGAAGTCATCTTAAATCTACTTAATGAGATAGATAGATAGATAGATAGATAGATAGATAGATAGATAGATAGATAGATAGATAGATAGATAGATAGATAGATACTTTATTGATCCCGAAGGAAATTTAGGACATTAATTTAGGACATTAATTAATAGGAAATTAATGATTCTAACAAGTGAAATTATTTGACTGTGAGAATAAAAAATAATATTAAATAATTGGAGAATTAAAAAATGTAAGATAAAATGTAATATTTAATCATATAAAAACTATAGATGCACCAATTTGGGATATGGGAACTGGGGGGCAATGCTAATATGTGTTATTTATCATGTAAATATCTTTAAGTGCTCATACTGATACTGACACATAAAGATAAATATGGCCTACATCCACCTGGTATAGGATTACATAGACATTCTGCTCTTCCAGAGCACAGTAAATATGCCATCAAGTATTCGGTTAAATATCTGTGCAATGATTATCATTTTGCAGCTATTTATATGACTCACAATGTCTTTGTGAGTACATGGGGAAGGAAGCAGGAGGTGAAGAGGTCAGCACAGTTTGGTGATTAGCTTTGTAGTCTTGTTTTTTTGCCAGGTTTAGTTTCCAAAAATATATATATTAATATTAATGGATGGATGTATTTTTTAAAAATTTAAAATTTTTAAATGAAAAGCATCATGATTTATGTGCACTGTGTTTGCTAATCATGTACTGGCTAGTGTTTTTGAGTTATAATCAATCTTAGCTGAAATTGTTTCTACTGAAATAGCCAGTACCAAAACATTTGGTAAAGTTTTGGTAATGTCATGATTGTTTTAATAATGACAACATCCATCCATCCATCCATTTTCTAAGCCGCTTCTCCATCAGGGTCGCGGGGGGGGGGGGGGTGCTGGAGCCTAATAATGACAACATTGAATGTTCAATTATTTATTTTAATAAAATAAACATAATTAAGGCAGGCTCCCAAGTGGCACAACAGTATAAGGGAGCACAATTAGCCTCGCTCTCTCTGAGTGGGTAGGATCTCCCCATCACTGTCTCCCCCATCAGTCTGCACAATGCTAGCCAGCATAGGCATTTGTTAGGTGATGTAACAGAATGGGTGGTTTCCTATGAGTGTGTTCAGCTGTCCGATGACATGTTAGCGGCAGTTCAAAAAGATGCGATAGCACTTCACAGGACTTGTGTTAGCTCTGACCCTCTTAGTGCTGGTGGTATTGTGTGATCCAAAAAAGAATTCTAATAATTAGAATAGAATAGAATAGAATTCAACTTTATTGTCATTGCGTATGTCACAGGTACAAAGCAACGAAATGCAGTTTGCATCCATCCAGAAGTGCTTAGCAGCAATATAAATATTTATCTTACAATGTACAGTAATTATAGTATATACAGGTTAAAAAAATATGAGGGGGTATGAACATGAAGGAGGTTATACAGGTTATAAACAAGAATGTACAGGTTATAAATATGAGGGGTATAAGTACTATGAACAGGTTATAAATATGAGGGGGTATAAAGTACTATGAACAGGTTATAAATATGAAGGGGGATAAGTATGTACTTATGAACAGGTAGAGTATTTACACAGTATATACAATAATGGGCAGTATATACAGCAGATGTAAGTGCCGGTAAGTGGTGTTGAGTGGTGTGTAAGTCTGTGTGTACAGTCCATTGTTATTTAGATGTCAGGAGGCAGAGTTCAGGAGTGTGACAGCTGTTGGGAAGAAGCTATTCCGGTACCTGGTGGTCTTAGTCCGGAGGCTCCTGTAGCGCCTCCCAGAGGGCAGGGGGGTGAAGAGTCTGTGTGCTGGGTGACTGGGATCTTTGATGATTTTCCCAGCCCTCTTCAGACACCGCTTCCTGTAGATGTCCTCTATGGCAGGAAGTGGTGCACCGATGATGCGCTGGGCAGTTTTCACCACCCTTTGCAGTGCCTTCCGGTCTGAGGCAGAGCAGCACCCATACCATACTGTGATGCAGTTGGTCAGGATGCTCTCAATGGTGCAGCGATAGAAGTTCACCAGGATGTCTGAGGACAGGTGATTCATCCTCAGCCTCCTCAGAAAGAAGAGGCGCTGGTGAGCCTTCTTTACCAGCTTGGAGCAGCTGGTCGTCCAGGTGAGATCCTTGGAGATGTGGACACCAAGGAACTTGAAGCTGTTCACACGCTCCACTGCCGTCCCCTTGATGTGGATGGGTGGATGTGGGTCAGCATTCCTTCTGAAGTCCACAATGAGCTCCTTAGTTTTCTCAGCGTTGAGCAGAAGGTTGTTAGTGTCGCACCACTCAGCCAGACGATCCACCTCCTCCCTATAGGCTGTCTCATCGTTGTTTTTGATGAGGCCAAGCACCGTGATGTCATCCGCAAACTTAATGATGGTATTGGAACCATCGACAGGCTTGCAGTCATGGGTGAAGAGGGAGTAGAGGAAGGGACTCATCACACAGCCTTGTGGTACACCGGTGTTTATGGTGATGGTGGATGAGCAGTGGTTGTCCCACCGGACATGTTGGGGTCGGTTGGTCAGGAAGTCCAGTAACCAGTTGCACATGAGGGAACTAATACCCAAGTCTGTGAGTTTTGTGATGAGTTTTGAGGGGATGACTGTGTTGAATGCTGAACTGAAGTCTACGAACAGCATCCTGATGGAGGTATTTTTATTGTCCAGGTGTGAGAGGACAGAGTGCAATGCTATGGAGACTGCATCTTCTGTGCTCCTGTTCTGGCGGTATGCAAATTGGTGGGCGTCCAGGGAGGGGGGAGACAGGATTTGAGCTGTGCTAGGACCAACCGCTCAAAGCACTTTGTGATGATGGGGGTGAGGGCTACCGGGCGGTAGTCATTTAAGGCCTAAGGGTTAAAAATCCAAAAAGTGTCTTAAACTCTGACTTTGAATTAATTTGGTAGAATGATCTATATACTTTCTTGCAGTGTAAGAACACTGATCTAACATCATCAGTACATGTAATCCTGATCAGTACTATTCAAAAGATCTAAACAGAGCCCAGATTAGCATTTGTTTTATGTGGCACGTTATGTCAGCACTCTGAACTTGCCTGAGATAAACTGGGGAAACAGGGTCTTATATATTTGACGCACTGCAATGACACTTTTTTATTTACTTTTTTAATTACACCTGAGTTATGAAAAAAGGGTCTCTTTGCCTTTATACAGCATGGACATTTCTGTCTGGTTATTTTGGGAATTTAGAGCTGAAACTCAGCACACAGTTAGAGGTCAGCTGTAAGGTCAAACTTTTGATCTAAATGGCCGCTCATCTGCGACATAAGTTACAGTTCACATACCCTCAAGTGTAAGTGCGTATGAGTGTACGGCTGATGTATGGCCCCGGGAGGTGGACGCGAGCCCATTTTGCTCATGATTCAGAGATATGTGGTGGCCTTGCTGCCCGCCCATTTTTAACTGCTGCTGCTGCTGCTGTCCTGGCTGGACTGCAGTGTTTGTCCCTGCAGTCCCACAGTTAGCTGATGTTCAGGTAGTAGAAAAACCTCTCCATCTGGACGCTGGGTCCTTCTGAGGAAGCGATGTCCCTTTCATCCACGCCAACTCAGACAGATGGGTGCTTGTGGCTCTGCCCCAGCTACTGATTCGGTGTCCACTTGAATTTGCAGTGCCGCTCAGGACGTAATTGGGCTCTTTTTTTGGGCTGGAGCAAGCCAGCCAAGAGAGAAAGAAGGAAGAGGTAGCACGCAAGAGGAAAGCAGAAGCACAGAAATAGACAGAAAATGAAATTAAAGGGAAAGGCAGTCAATGATAATATATGGGCTGCGTTTTTCATCCAAAGCATGCTGCGCTTTTGGAGTGCAGTGGTGCATTTAAAAGAGGGAGATTAATATGTCAGGATTGGGTAATAGATTTGTGTGTTGGTGTGTGTGATGTGCTTCGCTGTGTGTGTTGGCTTAGAATGGCTCCTCCATGTGGCTCGGAGCAGGGCCTGCTGGCTAATGTCTGACAGTCTTCCAGATTCAAGCTGATTTCCCTCTAGATGAGGATGGACATTTCCAGACTGGGCAGTCCATGCTGGCTTCTTTTAAACCTGTTTGTCTCCTCTTGCCTTATCTCTTCTTTCTTCTCTCATCTCTTCTCTCTCCACCTTTTTGTCATACTTCCACTTCTCTCCATGATATACTGCTATTTTCATCTTTTCAAACTCACTGAAAAGCCTGTCCTCCCCCTCACTTCCCATCCTTTTTCTCCTCCCTTCCTTTGTTCTTTTTCTTTACAGTGCCACATCAGTTCACTCCAGATCTTCATGCTTAAAAATAAAGGTGCCAAAAAGCAGGGCTGTGAGTAGGAGGTCCATTTTGCATAGTTAATAAATGGCTGAATATGAATAATACACTAAATGCCCATTTCTAATCTCCCATTTCTAATTGCTCTCTTTTTATCCGTACACAATTTTTATGTACCTTCTCTTTTCATTAGTTTATTGCAATGACTGTTTCTTAAAGTGACGAGAGTCTAATTAAATGTTATTTTGACTTAGTTAACCTTTTTCTTCATGGCCTTTAGTGGCCATATCAGCTGACCATATGTTTTATCAATAAAATCCAATAAAATATTTTCCTTGTAATTTGTTATCAGATTAGCTAGGATGCTGTTGGGTCTGTGGGTGTGAAATGTGACTCTGTGTTGAGTTGCTGAACAGCAGAGAGGGATGAAAGGGTAATAATAATAATAATAATAATAATAATAATAACAATAATAATAATAAAATTTATATAATAAAAATTAATGTCCTAAATTTCCTTCGGGATCAATAAAGTATCTATCTATCTATCTATCTATCTATCTATCTATCTATCTATCTATCTATCTATCTATCTATCTATCTATCTATCTATCTAACATCTAAACACAATATAAAAAAGACTTACTTGCTAAACTATGAGCATGAAAATCATATTCACCTGTGTTTTCCATTTAAATATATTTGATCAATTTTACTAAAAGATGAAAAAATACATAGTTCAGCTAAGGGAACTCAAAAACAGGCAGAAACCGGCATTTTGTGGCTGCTGGTGAAAAGTGTTAATTGTGTAATTATTAATTTACCCATTTATTTTCATCTGAAACTTTCATACTAAATCACTGGATAGTTTCATGTTGGTTTTGATATTAATGATCTTATTTTAATTTGTGCTAATTAAACCTGACTTACATAGACCTCTCCTTCTCTCTCTCTTGCTTCACTGTAGTAGGTTATGAGAGACAATACAGGAAACTGAATCGTGAATTACCCATAAGCTCTCAATTGCAGTTTCTTAAACTGTACAGTCTGAACTGTAACTATGTAACAGCAAACGTATTGCTGTTGTCAGAAGAAAATCTTTTATCTTCAAAAGGGTAATTGTTCAGGAGAAGGGAAAAACCTACTTTACTTTTAATATCAGAGGAACCAAAACTTTTCCCAAGTCATTTTGGGTCATTTCTTTTGGTCCATTCTTCATGAAATGTACACGCAATGTACAAATAACAAAAATGGAGATACAAGGTCTTCTTCTGACAGCAGTGCTAAATAAAAATCAAATGATTAACTTTTTGCATGTTTACAAGTGTAATCTAGTAAGCCCAAATCACCTTACATTTTTATGAGATATGACTTCTTATGTTACCTGTAGTATGTGTTGCATACCTGTACGTCTCAAGAAGTCAAAACAGGCAGCTCGTTCAAAACTTAACATACCATGGACCTGGTCAACCACTGCTATTTTGAGGTCAGCTGAAACCTGGTCCATGTTTATTGGGTAGGCTTCATAAATTCAAATAACAACAGTCTCAGAATTTGGTACTCTGTAAGTATGTTTTTCATTCATCAAGGTACAATGTAAATACCTTGAATGGTACAACACTGGATTAAGGTCTAATTTTGTACCTTCATTACATTTTTCCCAGGGGAAAAGTACATATTTGTACTTTGTATGTTTTAAAACTGAACAATTAAGTACAAGAACTGGACACAAGACGGCATGTATTGAGTCAATGAAACTTAAAAATGAGTTGCTTCAGAATATTGTATAATTATGTTCCCTTTCTAAAGGTACTGAAGATGTACCCTTAGTGGTATCAACCTAGGGACAAGAGGGGTACAACCCTAGTAATAGTTTAGTACCTTTTTACCATATGAAATAAGCTGACAAACATGGCTGTTATATTATTACATATATTATATTATACAAAATCCACCATGACATCTGCATGTGGCATCTGCCATGACATATTATGGCCTGGTCTTAGGCTCTAGGCTTACCTGCAGAGTGGGCTAATGCATTATCAAGATGTTACTGATACCACATTGAATTTTATGATTATGTTTAACAAAACCCTTCCAAAGGTGATCTTGACATCTGTGTCCAAAAACTAGAGAAAATGTTTTTTTGGAGTGATATCCTAGAACAACCACTTTTGAATAGATGGTTCTTGAAAGAGCCATAGTTTTTAAATGAGATTTGTGAGTGTAAAGCACCTTCTGAAAGCTTATAGAACTATGTAATGCTCTAGATTCTGTATGGTTCTATGTCAATTCTGTCTAAATCAAGATGCTCTAGATTCTGTAAGGTTTTCCTTTAATTCTATGCCTAAATCAAGAGACATGTAGGAACCTTTTTGGTAAGGGTGCTCTCTATTGCGTTTCAATGTTTCTCTCAATTATTCTTAGGCCTGTCACTTGATTTTCTCAACCTTGCTATCTACTTTGCTCTTCCTTTATGGCCTTTCTCCATCCTGCCCATCCATGTAGTCCGCTCTCTCTGACCGTTCACAGTCCATGTAGTTCTCAGTCCATTTTTGCGTCTGATCCCAGCCTTCCATATACCGTAGCCTCAAGCCAAATTACTTTCTTTTTCTCTTCTCTAGCCCTTCACTGCTCTCTCTCCCCTTAATAACAAGAGGGGTCAGAGCAGGCAGATTTATTAGGAAAAGTTCCAGCTGAGTGCCCTTGCTCCCCTCCCATTTAATTCCACTGTCAGGTGCATTAGGATCATTGTCAGAAGTTGGGAAATGCACGTAACGATGTTCCAAGCGAATGTCATGGACCGGGAGGTACTCATTCCAAGGTCTTAGAGCAGTAATTACCATCTCTGCTGCAGGGCTGCTGCAGAAGACAGCTTGGCTTCAGCTCTGCACTGAATTTGCAGTTAGTCCAACATAGCTGTGAAACTGGGGGGCGGGGGGGGGGGGGGGTGTATTGGTAGACAGAATCAGTGAAGTTGTTTATTGATTACAGTTGGACAGGAGAATATTTATAGCTCCATGTCAGTTGAACAGCCGACTGATTGCCTGATGAAGGATGGTTGTGATGGTTGTGTTGGTGATAGCTCCTCTCCCTCGCTGGTTGAGCCGTAATGAGTTTTTGGCTGTTCAACTCTCCTGCTCGCCAGCACAGTTCGTATGCTACACAATTTGTTTTCTGCTTGATTAAGATACCAAACAGATGTGTAGAAGTCATAGCAGGTCCCTATGTGTGCTTGTTTGGCTGCCGAGTGTATTCTCACAGGTGTGTGGCCTGATTAAAATTCCACATTATTTTTTATTCATCTCTGATGCTGGCATTATTCCACTTAATAAAGGCTGCCTGTTTTACCATATTTGAAAATGGATGATGAGCAGTGCTTTGGCTGATGTGAACACTTGCCTGTTGATTATTGCCTGTTGGTTTGTTGAAGCTCTCCGTTTGAAGGGGCCACTCTAGTTCATGCTGGGTAATTACATAGCGTGAGATAGCACTATTCGAGTCAAAGATGGGGTTTTACTTACACTTTCATTCAGATCATTGATTTCATAGCCACATGCTCCATCATAAGCAGTCATGTAAGCAAAGCCCATGCCTTGTTCATGTTGTTAGAAGTCTAGAACTAAAATGCATTTAATGGCAAAAATAGCAAATTTTGAGTATGTTCTCACCTCTCAGTTCAAATACTGCAACAGTATTTCCTAAAATGTTCTCTCAAAGCACACTGTGTATCAGTGAACAGGTGTGACGTGTCACTTTGAGGTCTTTGAGGTGTAGAGAGTGGGATTGGGATTGGCACAAGGTCAACTCTTGGGTCACTAGGGGAAGCTTCCTTTAAAATATAAGCAAAATTATTTCCCTTTTTGAACAAGCTTAATCCATTTAAGAGCTCTGAAAATTCCAGTCAGTGAAGATGGTAATTACTTTTTTAATTTTAGCACAAACAAATGTTTTAAAGAGAGATACTGAAATAATTTTTGTAAATAGAAATTGAAGACAGTTATATTTTGAAGGCAAGGATAAATAATGCTAGCTAGCTAACAGGAGTTGTGTACTGATGTGAGTGTGGTTGGTTGGCTCTTTAATTTTGTGTGAGCCTGCTAAAGTTTAGGCATGTCAAAAACATTTATTATTTGATATTATTCACTGCACACATACTAAAAGGCATACTAAATAACACAATTAGAATGTTGAATATAGTACTGTAGAATATAATGCACTATATCATGTTTTATGCTAAATTTAATTTAAACAAGTTGTTCTTACCTCTGCGTTATTTGATGATATATGAGTCTATCTCCGGATGAAAGTAACATTCATATTAGTTTATATTTGTGGTTTGGTTTCAAACCACAAAAAGCTTTATTTCTATTTGTTGGTACATTCATTAAAACCATAGCCTTTTAATATTGTGCCAGCCAATCCCAAGTGCACAAAATAAATTGAGTCATGAAAGCACTAATTAAAATTTTTTCTGACTTTAAAAAATTGTTCATAACTAAGAGGTACAACTTTCATCTGCTTTGTAGTTGCCCTTTGATGTGCTTCATGTATGGTATGCCTAGTATATACTGCAGAGAGGGAAACCTGTGCCAACCAGCCCAAATCTCCCCCTAAAAAGAGATGTAATGAAAAGTCTACTCACACTAGAGGATGAAGGTCTTTACCCTATCTTAAAAGATGCACTGCACTGAGAATTTCACTATGACAAAATTAGTAAGGACAAGTAAAGAACATGAAATATTTTTCAAAACTATGAATAATGTAATACGTGTGTGAACCTGCCAAGCACCCCCAAAATAATTTGTTCCTCTAAAAATATGACCGTGCCTTTTAAAAGACCTCTATGTTCAAATATGAATTTCAAACCCTTCCATCATTCGCAATTTAGTGAGTAATTTCAATACACCTAAAGTAATCCCTTCACAGAAGGTGAATGCCAGACTTACTGAAATGTAGTTCAGTGGATTTCAGTTATTCTGTAAATTGCACAGTTTGCTTCCAGCTGGAATTTCTGTTTGCAGTTTTCTCCTATGATTACCTGTCATTCTGCAATTCGATGAAGTGGAGCAAGCTCCTTCAAACCAATCGCCTCTGCTACAGAGGAGAAGACTTCTCTGTCTGCTTTGCTATTAAACAACATAATCAAACAGATTAATGACTATCCATGGGGACTACTGATAACAAACCCATAACTCAACAGGGCTTCGAGCATGTTTACGTTATTGACTGCGATGAACAGGAGGTAATGAGGATAAATTGATAAACTTCATGCTTTTGATTTATATTGATGTGCTGATCTATAAGTACTCAGAGGTGATTATCATTGCTGTGGTTGCTTACAGACTAGAGTTGTGTTTTGTTTTGAGCTACACTCTTGAGGCTTACTCTAGTGGGACACTCTACGTGAGTGAACTTTCCTATCATTTGATAAATTCATAGTTAATTAACCTCTACAAATCTGCATGAGCTGTGCCACACCTGTACAGAATCTCTCTCCAAAACTAATTACACTGGCCCTGTGGGAGAACGATTGATTGCATTCTCTCTGTCTTAGTGCTTTGCCTTTTTCCCAAATGGGTTTTTCTGAGTGTGAATTATGTGTTTTCGTGAATGCTCTCTCTTTGAGCATTGTGCTTTGAGCATGCATAAGCCTGTGGATTTCACTCACATATGCTAGTGATCATTCTACTCAAAGTTAGTTTTGGAGCTCATTCTTTAAAAAAAATGATGATTTGGAATGCTTTAATCAAGTAGGCTGTTTGGTCGTGAATTTGCACACCTGTTGGCTCTACGTGGCAGGAGTATCAGTGTGGCGGCCAGATGTAATGCTGTGGGCCCAATATATTCATTAGAATCTCTCTGGAATGTTTCTCTTGCTAGAGATAAGACTTCATTAATGCTTCTCTTCACAAAGAAGAACCTGTCTTTCTTTGTTTCTTTCTCTGTGACTCTCTCATATTGACTCATATACAGACTCATATGCAGATGTGAATGTTTTTATCTCTTTAGTCACTCTGATCAAGAACGATCTGGTGACTAAATGGATAGATGGATTGGAGCTGTATGATGGCCTTTTAAACTTTCATTCATGTCTTGTATTATTGTATAACCAGTTTTTGTAAAGCTGTTATAATGTTAGCAGAAATGTCATTCAAATGTTGTGAGTTCATGACTGGTTTATTGATTTTCACAAAATGTTTTTATCATGATCCTAAAATCAAAGGCTCTGAAATAGCTCTTGGCTTGGATTCATTTCTAGAAAAAAACTTTTCATCCATCCATCCATCCATCCATGCATCCATCCATCCATCCATCCATCCATCCATCCATCCATCCATCCATCCATCCATCCATCCATCCATCCATCCATCCAATAAATCCATCTATCCATCCATCATCATCCACTTATCCGAGTCTGGGTCACAGGAACAGCAGGCTAAGCAAATAGGCCTCTCTCTCCCCCGCCACCTCCTCCATCTCTTCCGGAGGGATACCGAGGTGTTCCCAAGACAGTCGAGAGATATAATCCCTCCAACGTGTCCTGGGTCTTCCCTGGGGTCTCCTGGGGTCTGACATGTCTGGAACACCTCCCTAGGGGTCATCCTTTCCAGATGCCCGAACCACCTCAACTGGCTTCTCTCAACGTGGAGGAGCAGCGGCTCTAAGGGAGAACCCAGTGACCCTGCAGAGAAAGCTCATTTCAGCTGCTTGTATCCACAATCTCATTCTTTTGGTCACTACCCAAAGTTCTTGACCATAGGTGAAAGTCGGAACATAGATTGACCAGTAAATTGATAGCTTCGCATTCTGGCTCAGCTGTCTCTTCACCATGATGGAACAGTATAGGGTACACATTACTGAAGATGCCACACCAATCCGCCTGTCAACCTCTCGCTCCATCCTTCCTTCACTCATGAACAAAATCCCGAGATATTTAAACTCCTCCACTTGGGGCAAGAATTCACTCCTGACCTGGACAGAGCATTCCACACTTTTCCGACTGAGGACCATGGTCTCAGATTTACAGGTGCTGATTTTCATCCCACCCACTTCACACTCTGCTGCAAACTGGTCCAGAGAAAGCTGGAGGTCCCAGCCTGATGACGCCCACAGGACCAGATCATCTGCAAAAAGCAGACGTGAAATCCTGAGGCCACCATACTAGACACCCTCCGCCACTTGGCTGTTCCGAGAAATTCTGTCCATAAAAGTTATGAACAGAATCGGTGACAACAGACAGCCCTGGCTGAGTCCAACCCTAACTGGAAACCAGTCTCTTACTGCCGGCTATACGAACTCCGTTTGTACAGGGACCGATTGGCCCGTAACAACGAGCCCCTCACCCCGCACTCCCAGAGCACTTCCCACAGGATCCCCCAAGGGACGCTGGTCCAGTGTTCCAAGACCAGGGCAAAACCCGCATTGTTCCTCTTGTAGCTGAGATTTAAATATCGGTCAGACTCTCTTCTCCAGTACCCCTGCATAGACCTTACCAGGTAGGCTGAGAAGTGTGATCCCCCGATAGTTGGAACACACCCTCTGGTCCCCTTTCTTAAAAAGAGGGGCCACCACCCTGGTCTGCCATTTCGGGGGATCGCACACATTTGTGTTCAAACATGGTGTTTGTTATGGACAGACTGTGGCGAGCACAGAACTCTAATAGCAAAACACCACCCGGGTTCAGATCAGAGAGGCTGTTCCTCGCAATCACGCCCTTCCAGGTCTCACTGTCATTGCCCACATGAGCGATGAAGTCACCCAGCAAGATAATGGAGTCCCCACAGAGGGCACTTTCCAGTACCCCCTCCAGGGTCTACAAGAAGGCCAGGTACTCTGCATAATCACAGACAACAGTCAGAGCCTGTTTCCCAACCCGAACTCGGCTGTCACCTGATCCACATTGCACCAGACCCCCATAAGCGCCTCTCCCACAGATGGGAGGTCCATGGGAGAGTGAACATACAAAGTCATGCAAAGCACAGGACAAACAGAAGGGGTATAAATACTGGAGAAAACAAGTGAGACACACCTGGAAATACTCAAACAGCATGGAAACTTTTTTTTCCCCCCACTTTGTTCTATAATACTTCATAGCAACAATGTTTGCTATCTGTTGTTGACCAGAGCAGGATGGGTTTCCCTTCTGAGTCTTGGTTCCTCTCAAGGTTTCTTCCTCTTCTAAGGAGTTTTTCCTTGCCGCTGTTGCCACTGGCGTGCTCATGGGGGCTTGCACCCGGATTTTTCTTTTCTTTTCTTTTTGTAATACTGATTGTTCTGTAAAGCTGCTTTGTGACAACACCTGTTGTAAAAAGCGTTATATAAATAAACTTTGCTTGCTTGCTTGCAACAGACAAAATATAGGTGCAGGACATGATGACGGGCAGAGCTACGGAGATACAAGTGGGTGGAGAAAGGAAAACCAAAATAAAAACAGAGGAAGAGGAAAAGACTGAGGAAGTACGTAAAAAAAGAGGGAAAACTGGAAAACTTGTAGAAAGGAGAATTACAACTCTAAAGTCTTCCATGTTTCTCAAACACTGAGCAGGTCTAAAATGAATGGGTTAGTGTGGAGCGTTGAAGCAAAATCATAGTTTATAAATGGATAAACATGTTCAATGTAAAAGAATACATTAATTTAGCTGCTATGAGAACAAAACCTTGTATTTCTTTTTTTTTTCAGTTTTTGGCATAATTTGAAAATACCTGTTGCCTTTTACATTTTGCATAAATTTCATAATCACTAGACCAAAAAAGGCCCAAAATGACTTAGTAAAAAATGTATTTCCCTTAATTTCCATTACAATTACAGTATGTTTTTCCTTCTCCTGTAAAGATATCATTTTGAAGATATGAGGTTTTGTTCCAACAACAGTGATTTTCTGAACACTGAAAAGCATAAAAAATTTAACACAGCTGTTATACTGTTAACACTTTCAAACTCTGGTTATAGGAGTTTAAAATGGCACCTCACGTACGTTCATGAAGTCAGTTACCATGAACAGCCAATAATCTACTCCATTCACCAACCAATCAGCACAGAGTTGCAGTAATGCTAGCATTTTACTGCCCACAATCTTTTTGCTGTTGAAAAAAGGAAATGATGGATCCGCTTGTGGGTGCCCTCTTGTGTTTTGCATTCATTCAGGGAAATCAGAAGTGGCCAGGCTCCTCTTAAACAGCCTCTGGAAAAACAGACAGTGACAAGGTCAAGACAGGGCAATATATCACAATGATACTTCAAGTCATTTTTACAGTACACTATATACATCACAATATTTCCTTTTTTCTAAGAAAAAAAAGAAAAAAGCATTTGTACTGCATTAAAAATACTATGAAAATGCATGTGTTAATGTAATGTGACATTACATGTGCTCATGTCATATATGTTACTAGTGTGGAAATAAGAGGGGTGGGTGCTGTAGAAAAAGTATAACATCATAACACTTAGGGACATTTTCACAATACATAAGCTGCATGATTATATTTTATTTAGTTTAGTTATAAAGAGCTAAAACTATGTAATGATTGTTATACAGTGTTTCATATTTTGTACTGCACTGAATCCAGTGAAACATGACTAATCATGATGTCTTTATAATGAAACATGCAGTTGGTCAGTGTTCTGTAAGTGCTGATGATATGATGATTTACTTAATTGAAAGTTTCCATATGGTGTTTCTTCTGTGATATCACTCTAAAAGTACTTGTATTTTTCCTCTTTCTATAAACTCATTTATTCTTTCTTTATTATTACTTTCTTTACTTAATATACATTGGAACTCAATATTTTTATCTAAACTGTTTGTGTTTGTACTACATAAGTAAATTACTATAGGGTTCTTCTAATTCTTTGTCTCTCTTTGTGGGTCTGCCTACCTCTTTCCCTCTCTCTCTCTCTCTCTCTCTCTCTCTCTGTTTCTTTCTTTCTTTCTTTCTTTCTTTCTCCCTGTCTCCCTCTTTTGCCTTTGCCATTGTTGCTGTGCAGACACGCTGAGGACTCTGGCAGTGGCTCTGCTCTTACACTTTGCCTTATAGGTTCCATCTCAAAACACACACATGGTTCTGAGATAGAGTTTCTCTAACCTCTTCTCCTTGTGCGGCAAACACTCTTATGCATCTCCTAACTGAATGCCTTGAGATTCAGCAAAAAAAAAAAAAAGCTTTGAGAAGGCCATATCTCTCTCTCGCTCCCTTTTCTTTTTTTTCTTGTTTCTTTTCTTTTATCTCTGTCCTCTTTCTAAATTAATTTTTCTGTATTTCTCTCTCTCTCTGGCTGTCTTTCTCTTTTTTCCCTTTGTTCTCTTTCTACCTTTATCTCTCTCGCTCTCTCTGTATTTCTTTTTCTCTCTCTTGCTCTTTTTTCTCAATCCCTCTCTTGCTCTCTCCCTCACTGTCTCTCTCTGACTCTCTTTCTCTTTTCTTTCCTGATATCTCTCTGTACTCCTTCTACATCTATCTCTCGCTTTGTATTTCTCTCTCACACACCCCTTCTCTGTCACTCCTTTCTTTTTTCTGACTTACTCTCCCTTATTTCCTCTCTCTGCGCTCTCTCTCTCTCTCTCTCTCTGTGTCTCTCCCGTTTTCTCACTTGTCCATCTTTCTTTCTTTCTTTTTTCTCTATTTATTTATTTTATTTTTCTCCTTCCCTCCCCCTACCCCTCAGCCTACTCCCCTCAGCCTCCTCCCCTTCTTTAGAACTAGGTGGTATAACCCGTCGCTCCAGCCGCCGCCCCCCTCCTTCCCCAACCCCCTACACCCACTGCAGTGACTGAGTTGGTACAACCCACCGGCAAAGCTCCGGCAGTGTTGTCATTGATTCAGTAGTAACAGAGCAGGCTGCTGAGAAGAGAAGCTGCAGAAGCTCTAGAGAAAGAAAGCAAGAGAGTCGCGACTATATGAGCTGAAGTAGGAGTGAGAGTCGATTGAGATAAGAAGGAAAAGAAGGGAGGAAGCAGGTGGTCGTCTGTATCTACAGCTTGCTGCCGCAAGTGAGCCCTCTTTGTTTGGCCATCCCTGATATGACCCTTTTTAAGAGTGAACATCACAGCCCACAATGTGAGTATGCCCCTGCACTTAATCTGTCTTCTCTGTCTTTCCTTTCGTTTATTTCTCTAGCTCACTTCTCCTCTGCTGTGTCCTCCACTCCTGCTCTCAATTTGCTGTGCGATGGGAAGTAACGGCATGATGTATAGGATGGTTCTTTGGTGTGTTGTTTTCTTCCTGGAGCGTTGACAGTGCTTTTTGAGAGTGGGGAAGACGTGGGCATGCTGTTAAAGGTGACATACCGAAGTAGAGGCTTCCAGTGTGTCATAAGAACGGAGAGAACTTGGCCTGCTGTCTTTGGCTCTGTGTGGATGTGATGCCACAGGCATATTGCATGTATTTTTGTATATGTGTAAGTTTTTTAAATATATTAGCTAATTTCCATGTGTCACTCCAAAGGATCCCCCTGATATCTGAAAGCAATTGTGAAAGAGATTGACATAGAGAAACAGAGGTAGCGAAAGACGGAGTGAGTAAAGGGGAATTAGGGACACTGTCAAATACTGAGTGTGTCTCTGAGTGCAGAAAGACTCTTTCTCCGCAAGGGCTGGTGGGCTCAAGCTCACCTGTCCACCCTTCTCACTTGCTTTCTTTCTGCATCTCGAGCCGACAGTGCACAGTTCTCAGGGGCAGCTGATTAAAATTGTAACATCAAACCCGGCCCATTCCATCTAACATAAGCTCACAAACGGCAGGTTTATTATTCAGTTATTAATGGATTATTATTCAGTAATTGCTATAAAACTAATATTGCTTTTGTATCTCAAAAAACCTGTATCTCATTTTTAATTTCCTTTAAAATAATTAGAAAACATTTGCTGCCTTTCATATGGTGTGAACATTATATAATATATGGACCAAAAGAAATAGTACAACCAAGTTGGACCGAGTTAAAATGTTTTTTTATGGTAACCAAACAATCAATGCATGAATTGATTTAATTGATGATATTGAGTTCACAATTTGCTCTTCTTGTGATATTTTAAGCAAATTCAATTTAAGAAAATTGCTCATTATAGTTTTCTTGCCCAGTGTTAAATACACCAGAGCTCGGAGGCAAGAAGAGTGCTGAAGTGAGTTGTTGTTTGATTGCTTGCAAACGTAGGTGTTTTCACAATGCAGTTGCATTAGATGGCATTGAAGAATGTTCATTCTCCACAATACACATATTCAGTTTTGTATTGTAATAAATTGTACCTGTTACATTCCTGTTTCATTAACTTATATTAAAAAGTAAGGACGTTTTTATCGTAATGCACAATATTTTGTTTACGAAAGTAGCAATATATAACTTACGTAGTTCTAAGCATTAGGAGTTCAAGTAATAACCTGATTACAGTCTCTTACATTTTAAGATGCTTATATTATAGGGAGTCTCATACTATATGAACACAAACTCAGCAGCCTTCAGAAGATTAACTCACAGAAGCGGTAATAATTGTGACAAGTTGTGTACTTTCTTTTCTTGCTCAGCCTGGGAGTGCATCAGTCCCAGAAGAGCAGAAGAGAAATGTAGTGGCTGTTGTGCATGATGTGTACATGAGCTGCTGCAGAAAGGGGTCGTGTTCCTGCCAAAAAAGTGTGAACACTCACTCTGTTGCATTCTGTAATATGGAAGTATTACAGTCATGTAAGATATGATCTGATGAGTTCAGAGATCAGTTGGCTGAATATATCAGATGAATTCCTTGGATTCATCCCATGGAATGGAAATCACGTTAATAATCAATAATTAGTTACTAGTTTTAAATTGTGATACACAGGCTCAACAGTCAGTATATTCAATGTTTCTCATTTTGAGATTGTTGTAAGAATATTATTAGAGTATTTCACTTAATTCTAAACATTGTTTACTTGTTTTAAGTCATTTTAGTGAAATCATTTTATTCTAATGGCAGGTAATTTTGTTTGTTGCAAGAAGTAAGAGCTTATAAGCAATGTTGAACTGTATGAAATAATGTTAAACACGTAAGCTTTATATTCTGCACATATGCAATACAAAATGCAGTGAATTAATTGTTCATTAAATTTAAAAAATGTACATGTTTATAGCTTAGGTAAAATTAAAATTTGCATTACTTTTACGGTTTGTTACTGTATTTTGATTAACACTTACTACTGTGTACAGCAGAATACAGCTACATCACAGTAATCCTGTCCAGGTGACCATGGAGTCAGAGTATACAGTTGCTATTTTACTGTTATTTACTGTTACTAAAGTAATTTTCAATTGTTGCTGTTATTTCAAAATTACTGTTAATTTGCTATGATTTTACAGCAAAAGTTTTAACTGTAAACTGTTTTTTTTAACTTGTCAAGATACATTTTTGCAGGGTGGAAGGCAGGCCCATATTTATTTAACATTTACATTCACATTTATCTGATGTCAATTTTTGATTTAGGACATGGTTCAGAATAAAAATAAGTTATAGAAAACAGGTGCAAAATCAAAATGTGTTATAATTATAGTGCAACATACCGTAGCAATGTTTCCTGTCACTGAAATAAATGAAATGTATTAAATTAGCTGCAAGATGCCACATGACTTGCCAAATAGGCCAAGTGTGCTGACAAACTGGTCATACATGCCTTCAGGCTATGTAAACTCTACACCATTAAGCAAAGAGACTGTGGTCTATAAGGTCTGTAGAGTAAAGAAGGAGGAGGATAGAGATACCTAATAGTTTGAGTGAGATGTTTGCATTTGCAATTGCTTACAGTTCAACACAAGATCAGAAGAAAGACTAGGAGAGTAAACCAGGGAGATAGAGAGAGAGATAGAGAGTTGGATCAGGGACCATCTTCCAGATGCTCTTACCCCCTCAGTCACATCTGCTGTTAAAAGGCTCCGGATGTGAAGCCCCAGGGAATTCCTCTCAGTGACCGGCCCAATCTCTGGCATCAACTGATTACTTTCCAATCTGTTTCATTATTCATGCCTGTCATTGATCATTTATTCATGGGCTCTGTCTGTTACCACTTCCACTGCAGCCGGATGAGTGGTGCAGGGAGTCTGTCTCTCAGAGTGGGTTGTACTGATGTAAAACACTGAATAGGAACAATCAAAATCAAAATATTTTTTTTTCTCCCTTCAAACCATCATTTAAATAAAACGGCTAGAACTGTAAACTTAACATTGAGATATTTCCTTGAAATGTCTTTTTTAACAGTGAATAGTGAATTTATGAACTACCTTTATAACCTACCTTACATTCAATGAAATATATGTTAATTCCATTCACGTTTTCTAACCCTGAACTTAACCCTCACTCTGTTGCCAACCCTAACACCAAAAATGTAATTTATTTTTTGGCCAGGCAGCGCAGTATGGCACAATATATTTATTAATCCAAATCCAGAACTGTCCGTACCCTGATTTGGTACTTGTGTCCATTTCCCATCACACAGGGCTTTAAAAGTAGGCATGGTTCTCTGGAGGTTGTGTGTAAAGTACCATACTGTAACCACAATGCTTGGTGGAGAAATATCAATGCTCAACACAAATACACAAATGCAGATAAACCCCTGGCCAGTATATTGCAAGCACATCGTCTTGCACTGAAAACACTGAAGGTGGGGGTAGAAGAGAAAAGCTCTGTACACAGTATCTACACTTATTACAGTAGCCACAACAACTAAACATGTTAGTGGTGAGTGTGCTGTTTCACTTGCTCTATTGGAATGAAGATGCAATTGTATATTAGAAATATGTTTACATGTGTGAACCAGCTATGAGAAAATCATCAAACTGCTTGTCTGCCATAACTGTGGATGAAAGCACACTGGGGGTACAAAACAGCTTGGCCAGTCTTGGCTGTTGCTATAGTGCCCCTAGCCTTAGCTTAAGATGCTCCACCCACACACAGATGAAACATCTGATATCTTTTGCACACAAAGCTGGCCACAACTTTTGTGACTTTGTCCCTTACATTCTGAGTGGCTATGCACACTTCTGATTATACATGCTTCTGTACAGAATTAAGACAGGAAACAGTTTTCTTTTCCCAGCTAAATTCTAGTCAGCCGTAGTGAACTTTTGCCCATGTTAGCCAACAAAAAAAAACAAGCATTTTAGAGAAAGACATACATCTGTGAGATTGCCTTCTCATACACCCCGCTCCAAAACAGCAGGCTGACCGTTTGGCATGTTGGTCATGTAAAGTGAAATACACAATAAAAACACAAGAGTAAGAGGGTTTTGGTTTAGGCAAGTGTGGAAAAAGTTTGGTACAATACTAGGAAACTAAAAAGAAAGGAAAGTTCATAACTGTATTGACTTAAACAGTATCGCTTGGCCTATTCTCTTATTGGATCTCTATCAATAATCTGGGGTCATCCTATCAGAATGAAGAGGATGGGGAGAGGGCTTATATAACTTACCTATAAATAACTTACAAAATCTGAGGGTAGCTTACAAAATCTAAGGGTGACCATTTTTTGGCCCTTAAAATCCCAGGTTTATGACATACTAAGGTTTGTTATTCAGTAACTACAGGGACTTCAATGCAAACTGGTTGAGCTATTCCCAGGTTATAGAAGTGTATAATAAAACTTTGGGCCTGCCGGCAGGCCCTGACTGTATTAGAGTTTAGGGTTATTTTGTTATCAAAAATCATTTTGGTTTTTGACCTCAGAATCAAAAATCATGTGAAACCTGAAAATACCTTGTTTTGTTACACCCCTAGATTAAAAACATGGCTCAAAGCCAATAATATAAAAAAGTGCAGAGATAAAAGACCATGTTGAAATTAGAGTGTAATATACTGTGACAACTTTTGCTGCTAGTGAAATAAAATAAAATAGCTGTAAGATGCCAAGCATGTTGCCAAGTGTGCCAAGTGTGCTGACAAACCACACACACACTTTTAAGCTAGGCAGAATCTACACAATTAATCTTTTCCTGGGGAAAGCTGAACTTAACTGCTCATTAACTTCTGAAGCACAGAAGTTACTTCACAGTGCCCAACACAACTCAGCATGGAAATTGCATACCTTTTAATTCTATCTGTTACTTTTACTGCCTGGATATATATGCCAGGAAAGGTTGCATCAGCAGATATTTAATCCAAGGTAACCCTGGATTATTGAAAATGTGCCGTTTTGCAATATATCCGAGGTTTCTTAAGTGTAGAATCAAAATCTGACATTGAGATGTCATTGCAGACATGGGTATAAACAGAGCTTTGCCTGGCAGCGTTTTAGGTTATAATCGCTGAATTATTACTTCCACATTTATGCGACCTCGGGTGGATTCCACTGTTGTTGATGACCAATGTCCTATTCATATTTGTTATGTGCCATTAACCTCCAGGTAGGTGTGTAGATCTCTAACTTCAGAATGATTCAGTATAGTTCTGAATACTTAGGAGACAATTCAATGCATCATGAAATATCAAATTTTTACCAGAATTTGGTTTGATTATTTTAGTATGATTCAGAATTATTTTTTAAAATATGCTGAATACAAAAAATGACTGGAGGAATTAGTTACACAGGAGATGATGTACATGTTTTTATGTCTGTAAAGCTTCTCATCTGCTAGGTACACATAGGCCTGATCTTAGCTATGTAGCTGTGATGCCTGGCTAATGAAGGCTCTGTTATGTTGCTTGTTGTTGCCTGATGTGATGACTAGTATAATACTGAACTGAAGTTAGTAGAGCTAATGCAGTGGAAGTGTTTGGACTGAGTTTGTCAGCATCAGTGGCCAGTCATGTCTCAGAGACAGTTCCGAAATAACAAGGACAGGAGAGTGAAAGCTGCAGTGTGTGAAAGTGGAGGTTGCTTGCTTTAATTATAAGGTTTGTTAGCATAATGAAGGCCAAAGGCATGGGTGCATGTCCAGTGCCAAAAATGAGCTGAGTAAGTGGCTCTTGGCATAGTGCTGTCTGTGCTGACCTCTCTGAAGTGCAATGAAATATGAAATGTTCTTTGGCCTCAGGTGTGAAAGCTGCCCTCTTTACTTCATACACTATTCGCTCATATGTAGACACACACACACACACACACACAGGCTGGTTTCCTATCTTTGTGGGATATTTTTTAATTGACAAAAACATAATAACACATTTTCTTGTAGGGACCAGCTTAATATCAGACAAAAGTTTGGACACTTATGTGGCAGATTCTCCAGAGTGACTTACAATTTAATGCAGTAGAGGTTCAGAGTTCTCTACTTGGAGTGCAAATTAGTCAGTATATATTCTGTAGCATATTAAATGCTGTCATCAAAAGGCATCAGAATGTAACTGCTGCACTGTTTAAGGTGGGATTGAAAATTGAAAAAAAGAAACTGGAAAAAGCCATTAAAATCACTGAAACAGAGAGTGATCTATTTCTTTTGTATAACTACCATGAGGAAAATGGTAAGTTTAAGTGCTGAGTGAGGGCTTGTTGATGCGATTTATGCTTTGTTTGTTACAAGCTTATGGGGTTGAACTTCTAACACTTCCTTTGTCTTCTGACGTAAAATAAGCTAAACAGAAGACAACTGTCAACTTTGCTATATATGAAATTTACATCTGATGCAGTTCTGACATGCCTGTATCAGGGGTTTCATCCTGTCTTCTACTTTGGGTCATTAGTGTTCAAATCAAAAGTCAAGTCGAGTCTTTTTTGATTTTGCCAAGTTGAGTGCAAGTCATCAAATTTGAGACTAACTGGAGTCCAAGTCATTATGATTGGAGTTCACATATCTGTATGTGCTTGCCCAGGCTGGGATTCAAACCCCAGTTGTAAGTAGGACAGTGGTGTTAGCTGCTGTGCAACCGCACACATACGCTCTTTTTCACTATTTCTTTCATTTGAGAGTAACAATGAAGACATTAAAACCATGAAATAACACAGACTAAAAAAAGTTGTCAATCTTTTGTATTGTTTTAGAAATCAGTCCCTTTTGCTCTGATGCAGTTTACACTTTATTCATCATTGCCTTAAGCAGATTCATGAAGAGTCATATGAGACACTTTTCCAACAGGAGTGAAGAATACACTTATCGTCACTGTCAAAAAAAGGCTATATATTTTTTTTTCTTTTTTACATAATTTGAGAAGATCATCAATCTTTACATTGTGTGAATTTTTATGACAAATTAATCAATAGAAATGCTCTCTAACAGCTTGAACATTAAAAGTAGAAAAACAATGTTTTGCCGTCTCCTGTGAGTTTGCTATTTTATAGATATTTGCTTTTCTTTGGACAGTAATGATACACTTAAACCTTGTTCTTTTCAAATTGTTGCGGGGCCTAACATAAATACATATGTATATTTTCTTTTTTCAATATACATTTACATTTTTATGATTTTGATTTGTAAGATCAAAATATCTTAACATTATGTAGCATGTTCAGTAAAGTCCAAATAGTAAAGCTTGTATAAAAGAGGCATATTTCAATTTGTTTCATGTAGAGGGTGTGTAAACTTATTTTACTTAGAATATTAGCATGAAATGCCAAACACTACTTCAGACAGTTTTCATTATAACTATAGAACTCCATAACTTATAACTAGACTCCACAGGGCACTGGCTGCTCTGCACTTCACTGTATCAGTCTTGTTTTCCAACAGAAAATCTGATAACTACAATGATCTTTTTTCACAAATTCCATTTTAGATCATTCGCTATGTAGTTTTTTAAAATTTAAGATATTAGAGTTTTCAATCTGCAACAAAAACATTTATAAATCCTTTTTTATGAGGAGACTTAGCTAGCTAGCATTACAGTGTTCAAAAGTATTCTGTTTATCAATAATGAAGACAGAGGAGTCTGAGCTAGATGGCAGTGATAATACAGTTGAAGATGTTAATTATTTTAAAATCTTGGTTTAGTGATGTGTTTTCACACTTATTTTATAGTTTTACTACTTACTGAACACATAGTCAACTTCATGCAAATGAAATAACAGTAGGTGAACATAAATCTCATCAGTCTAAATGATTTTGTTTGTTATTTCAGTATTTGATATCAATATGCATGAATTCATCGAGACATATAATAGCATGTATGAGTAATCTGAACTGGTGAGCTAGCCTGATATCTCTTTGATTGACACTTTATAGTTAGTCTCAGTCCCAGTTACACTGACCAAATGACCTTGCTTGAAAAAAGCACCACATGTTGTGTTTTGGATGCTGATATGCTGGTCAATCAGCATGACCATGCTTGGTAACCAGTTTAACCAGCACCAGTGTGGAATACATGCTGGTCTGTGCTACCTTTTCAGCAGGGAGGCACACTGGGTGTAATTCAGCAGGTGTGTAGTTGTATTTCTTTGTTTAAATGATCTTTGTCTCTTATCTGCTACTTAATATCTTACTTCATTCTTCAGTTCAGTTCAAAGCAACACATAGGCTTAGTGAAATTATATCTGGAAAGAGTTCTTAAACTATGTGTGAAGCCTGTTGCTATATTGGTATGACATTGTGATTTTCTTTTGTGTGTGTCATTTTCACCACTAGGAAATGAAGGTGAAGAACTTTAGTTGTTGAATTCAGTTTGTTTCATGTCCCTGTTCTTTATTCATAGGAATTCAAATTTTTTTGTGTGTATTTTAAATATTTTGCATTCAGTACCTTTTGCAATTTTAGTGCCCTTTTCACCTTTTGTGTTCATTTCTGTTTGTTTGGTTTCACTTTCATATTTAAGAGGGGATCACACCTTTAAAATGAACTTAACTGTCACTTTTCTCTTGCTTTAGAATATGTTTTATTTAAATTGCATTTAATGAGCTTCTAACTCTGAAAAATGTCAGGAATTCATAAAAGTGTTTTAGAATTATGTTGGGATTTAAATAAGGGTTAACAAAATGTGTAGTGTATTAAATAACTAATCCAGCTCAGACTACACTGTTTTAGACTGTATGGCCCAGTTCCTGTGTGCAGTCGCTTGCTGATGAAAAGAAAAAGAAAAAAGAAAAGCAAAAAAATTCAACATTCAATTTTTCATGGTCTTAGGAGTCAGCAAATCATGCGCTGAGGAAAACCTTATGTAAATCTTGTAAACCTTGGCCTAGTGTTTGGCCTGCTGATGTATTGCTTTTGAATCAAAACAGGAATATTTTATAGCCTGCTCTGTATTCCTGGGCCAGACAGCACACAATGTATGAACTATTCCTGGCTCTGTAACTGGGATGCTTAAATCCCTGGTTGTTTAATTGATGGAATAAATTCGTTTTCATCTTCACAGCTGTCCACTTCATAATGCTCCTTTTTACTGATGCCAAATGCTCTGTGTATTTAGTCATAACTGTCACCCTTTCCTGGTTTCTCAGCACATTCAGGCTTTTCAAAATGTTTACTATTGCTGTCAGAGCTATTACAAGAAAATTTCAAGAGAGGCTGCTAGCAGAAAACACTGAAAATAATGACACTAATGTAATTAAGCCTTTGAAAGAGACAAGGGAAAAAAGCATGATTCCCTCCACCCCTCACCCCTCAGAAAATGGAAAGTATATTAATTTATCCCCCGTAATTCTATCCTCTAGTGTATATTAAAAGCTTTTTGGCTGTTTATTTCCATCATACTCTAGCTCAAAGGCACTCTGGTGTGCCGTATTTTCATGGAGATCACAGCAGGAAAGCTAATTGCATTGTGTTGCATTGTGTTCACTAAACATGAGCAAATTGCTTGCTTGAGGCGGTGCACACTGTTTTTGCGTGATTCCAGGGGTCCTGAAGCCTTTTGCAGTGTAATGGCTTTATCATGCTGTGGATTAGCACTGCTAGCTCTACACAGTCCCCGTGCCTTGACCCCATTCAGCCGCTCAGTGCCTTTGTTAGTGGCGCTGACCTGCAGGGCTTTAATATGGGCGACGTGCTGCTGCCTCTGCTCCTCCTTTTAACCGGCAGGAGAAAAGTAGATTTGGAAGTGAATGAATATGAGTCAGAACACGGCTTTGGCCAGTTTGATTGAGTGTGAATTTTTTATTTTTTTGTACTTTTCAGAGATTTTCAAAGGTGAAAAGCTGAAAGACCCCCTGAGGCTTTGAGTTCACATGTTTGGATCTGTGCTTGGTAGGTTGGGGGGTTGAGGACGGGGAGAAAAAAAGAAACTTTAAAGTTTAGGAGTTGCTCTCTGTATAGGAATAAAGATCAGAAATGATAAAAAATCACCCGTCCTTGCCTAGTAGCAAATCTGTGTGTTTGTTGGGCTGTGCTTGACCTAAAGGCCAAGTGTACAGCGCATGAGTCCCTCTGAGGCTTTCATACTCAGCACTGTAATGATATGATGGCAGGCCCTGTGTCCAGGGAACATTTTAGTGGACCATTGCACTGCCAACCAATCAGCATGCCCTACTAAACATATGGGGAAAAACTGAAGTCTCAGTACAAGTCTCAATAAAAGCTAAGTGTGTAAAATGTTTATTGTTTTATTTGAAATCATTTGATATATGTCTAGAACATTATAACAAAAATATTTTACACTTTCTTTGTGTCTCTTTCAGTATAGAACACTGGGCTGGAAACTTTCAACTTGAACTGGTCACGGATCCATATTATCACAAAATATCCACATGATAGTTTACTAGCTGTGCCAGACTTGTGCCAAACATCTTTAACTAACTAGCTTTCAGAATACCTTTTGGCAATTCCAGCTTATTTGTTAGCAGCATAGCTCATTGTTTGCGCCTGTTGTTCTGTAAATAAACAATAGTATTATTCTCTTATATGCTGTTATTTTAGCACCGAAACAATATTTGTGTCCAGATAAGTTTAAGTGAAGTTTAATTTTCACTCAGTTTCATTGTGCTCAGCCTGCCTCACAGAGATTTTTGGATGTCCAACTCATGGTTAAGTTCTGCTGCTGGGCCTGTGTGGTGGTCAAGTGGTGTCAGCTACCATTGTCTTCTAGGTTGTTTGCCAATAACGTGAGAGAGGGAGAGCGAGAGAGAGAGAGAGAGAGAGAGAGAGAGAATTTGTGGAGTGCAGCTGCCCTTAAAGTGGCTGAAACATAACTGAGCCTCAAGAGAGATGGAAGAGTACATGTCCTCATCTGACCAACGCTGTTTTCCCAAGCAGCAGATTGTTTACTTGCTTTATATGTGCTGTGAAGCTGAGGTCTTCAGGTCTATTCTCTTTAAAAGTTGCTTTTCTCTAGTGTTTTCATCTCTGGCTTTGATGTGCTAGTGGGAGACTGAGGAACTTTGCATAGTCTAGGCCAGGTTGTTTTTTCCTAAACACTGCATGTGTCTGTGGCTGGACTGCAATAGGACGTTTTCACTTAGATCATTGTGGTCTTGTCTACACTAGTGCTTTAGTAGTTTAAGGATTGAACATTTATAGTTTTAGTTTTTGTTTAGGTTTTAATGTGTGTAACAGAATTGCCTGGTAACATTACAGTTACATTTCCACTTAACCAAATACACTTAGTAATTACATTTTACATACAGTTGCTATGGTGATAGATGCTGGATGTGCTACGTTAGTCAGTACTTGATGATTTTACATGAGGATTTTCTTTTTTTGTATGTTATGTTTTAATGTGATTTTTCATGGTATGACAGTCCTAAGTCATTAATTCTTAATTCATTCTGCTGTTGGTTGAATAAGTGGATATATGTAAATACATTTTGTGACATCACAAAAACAATAAAAAAACCTGCTTTTTTGCAGTTTAATTTTCATGTGTGCACTGTTTGCATTGAGAAGTGAATGTTACATTTTGATTAATATGTTAGTTATTTTAATGTACTATACCAAATTCTTTCATTGCAAAAAGTGAGTTTTATGGTCATGTGAAATGAACTCTTAAAGAAGCAGTTCATGTCCTTCTGGCAGATGGAAGGTAATTTTCCGCCAGAGCACTTGATTGTCTGAGTGCAGGATTGGGTCAGGGGGCAGGTTTGAGCAGGGCTTTCAGTGCCAGCAGGTTCCACTCTGCCCCCTCTGTACCAACTCCACCAGCCCAGTGGAGTGCCTGGCATAGAGCCTTTGGACAAAGGGCACTGATGATGATAGACCCAACTGTAGAGCTTTTTTTCTCTTTTATGAACTCTGTAGTAGATTTGTATAGTAGGTTTTTATTTGTCAAATAAAAGCAAATCCAAATAAAGATACCTAAAGTGAACCAATCAATTACTTAGGCCTACTAACACCATTCCACTAAATGACTAATTTTCAGAGGAACCAAAATTAATAGTCTGTTTCACACTCAGTTGCACAAAATGGCGGCAGGCGTCCATGTCATGCTGTGCTCCTCTTTCCCCATCTGTGTATTAGTGTAAGTGTGTGTGTGTGTGTGTGTATGTGTGTGTGTGTGTGTGTGTGTGTGTGTGTGTGTGTGTGTGTGTGTGTGTGTGCGCACAGTGGTGCTGTTTTGAGAGCACACAGTGTGGCCCTTTCTGCCAGCGCGTGGAGATTGCAGTGCTGATGGCATGCCATGCTAACCAGGCTCTCAGTAATTCTGTATAATGTAGCCTAGAAGAATCAATCTCCCAGTGTCATGGAACACAGCCCTGAAATTAGATGTCTCTTGTTTCATGTTTCCTTCGATGAATTTTGACAAGCTGGCTGTGTGGTGGGCACGCTCTGCAGGGAGGCCTTGTTTTGCTGTGTTAGAGAGAGAGGAAATGCGGGTGAGTGAGCCACCTCTACAGTGTTTAAAACTACCTGCCGGCTGCCTGCCTGCTGTAGGCCATAGTTTTGGCCTGACTTCTGAAGAATCCTCTCTGTGCGTCAGCCTCTCTGAGCCTGTGGAGAGTACAGAGGTGACCCCAAAGCTGGGGCTTTTGGGCCTACCTGACTGCCTCTTTGTTGTTCTCCTGCAGATATGAGCATGACCGGGGAGCTGAAATCGAGCCGCTCAAAGATGGGGGGAACCAAGAGGCCGAGCAGTGCTGTGTACGGGTGAGCATAAAATGCCTGGAACATTTATTTTCAAAATTTTTCAAGTGCAGAAATCCTTCGAATCTACGAACTCATACACTTTTGACTCTAGAAAACATCAGGAATTTAAACTTCATCATTATCATCATAGCTGATGCACAGATATAGTTATTTTTTTACATCAACATACTCAGAGACAGCAGATGAGAATGAGCTATTTGGCTAAAGCAGGCACATTTACGTCATGAAATGATGTTGCTGGGGTGTATATTGTCTATATAAAGAACAAATAAAGAACACTGAAAAATACTGCCGGTTATTCAAATGTGTCACTTGCACAAGAAAACAATATGCTGTGCTGTTTACAGCCATATTGATGGATACTTTGGCAAATTTGTATTAGCTGTTTATTTGTACCCAAAGCTCACATTATGTGTAAACACACTTTTCCAGTCACAATATAAATAACATTATTTATAGTTTAACAGGTGAAAAATGAAAATGAAATAGCGTGAATCAAGTAAAGCACTAAACTGAAAGTAAGAGACAACTGGCTGTTCAGCACAATACATTTTGCATACATACATTTTGGTATAGGTGTAGCAGCAGCATTCAAATATAGCACAAGTGCACTCACCTGGCTCACAATATATCTTTGCTATCAGAACAAATTCTTGTTTCACCTTTAAAAGGCCCATATCTGCAAAAACTAAATGTTTTGATGTAGTATGTCATTAGTGTTAAAGTTTCATATTGCACAGTTTTCTCTCCAGGTCATGCAGTCCATATATTCTAACTAAGCTGCAAATGCAGGCCATTTTTGAATTGAGTGTTTCAGCCCACACTGCTTTTTAGAATGGAGCACATTAGGGGAACCCAATCAGAGCAGAGATTATATACATGTATCAATCATAAAAGCGCAGTAACAGAAATCTGCCTGAAATATTCCTTAATTCTAAGGAATAAAGAGGGGTTGAGAAGTTGTCATATAAATAATTATTATGACAGTTTTTAATGCATACAACCACACAAACCTTATATGTGGGAATATATATATATATATATATATATATATATATATATACACACACACACACACACACACACACACACACACACACATATATATTCTCCTGTGAGAATGTTTCATGATGAATAGATCAATAGAGATGGATATAAGATGCAAGGTTTTTGGACAGTGACAACATACATAAATCTGAATGGTTTCTTATTGGTTTCTGGACGACTCTGATTGTGCATCTCTAAGTAACAGATTTTATTCATGTGCAACTGACACATTGAATCATGTAAATTCAAATCATTATTTTCGGCAGTGTAAAATAAAGTTATCACTGGCACATAGAATCTCAGAATACACTCATAGAAGTCCATTTTTCATTTTTGGCCATCTTTGTGTGTGTTCCTGAGTGTCTTACTGAGTATGTGCTGCGAGGGCCTGTTTTCTCTGAGCCTGGCCTGTTTTGTGCTTCTGTCGCTATGCTGATAGTCTCAGTTGGCATACCGTGTCTTGTATAAAGCGGGATTCGGAGGAACAGAGGAATAAATCAGAGCGCAAAAGAAGATTGGATTTATCTCCTCCAGGACCGCTACTGAAAACCCAGTCAGGGGGCTCAAATGGCACAACACAATCTGTTTATGCGATAAGTGACACACATGCACTTGCCCCCTGCTCTGTACCTATTATATACTGTAGTTTGCTGCTCTGGTCTCGCTCAGCAATGGCGTCTCTAATTTACTGCACGTTATATCTATTTTTTGCTCAAATTGATCTTACTCGCTAACCCAGCTCTGCCTCTTTCGCTGTAATCAATCAGTCATGTATTGATGCAACAATGGAAGGAAAGTACATCTTGAGCATCATTTGCACTGTGTTGCTGTGATGTATACAAGTAGTAGCCTCAGTCCCTGTCTTATTACTTATGCATGGGGTTAACCTACTGTTCACTTGTCACAATAATAGGTATCATTTTATATATACTAATGACTAAATAAGGATTTAAATGATTTCAATATTATAAACAAGACAACAAACATTTTCTTAAATATTTTTAGTAAACTTTATGCTTTGATTATCTGTCTACAAGAATTTTTGGGACCCTTCTTGTCACGGGGGTGGTAATCTCAATGGTACATCTTCAAAACCTCTAGTTAGGGAGCATTATTGTACCATATTACCATGAAACTATATTTTTAACTTGTATTGAGACCACACACACTGCCTTGATGTTATTAAATGATACACGTATGTACCTTTTTGCTGAGAAAATCTTATTTAAGGTAACAAGATGGACCATTGCTGTACATTTGAGTGTACATTTACCTTATTTGTACCTTGAGAAATGAAAAATGTACCTGCATAGTACCTTTTTTCTGACAGTGTACAAGGTGTTCAGGTAACAGATTTAATTATAATTTGACATTATTGATGCAAGACAGCTTTCTTGTCCATTTTAGAACCATCTATAGCTCTGTTCGTCATTCTAGACATGTCTAAAATTTCTTAATTCCTATTACAGCTTCCAAACACTTTTAATAATAAAGGTTCTGCAGCGGTTCTTGGCTTGGACATTCTATGCATTGCTTTAAATAACATTTTAGCTACCCTTTTTAAGAGTGTATGACAATACTTCATTTATATATTTTCCAGTCAAAACAGCAACTTAATTATTTTCATGAAATTTTTCTGAGGAGATTAGATAGTCTGATAAGATAAGATAATCAGCTTGCATACAAAAGCATGCATAAAGTCAAAGGAGTTCAACAAAATACTAAAATAGATAGAGATAATATCCATCCAAGCAACTTCTTTTTCAGGGACATCCTTGCTTATTTCAGCAAGACAATGCCAAGCCAAATTCTGCACGTGTTACAACAGCGTGGCTTCATAGTAAAAGAGTGCAGGTACTATGTGTGGCACATTATGAAGCACAAAATACGACAATGGAGACCCCGGACTGTTGAGCAACTGAAGTTGTACATCATCAAGAATGGGAAAGAATTCCACCTACAAAGCTTCAGCAATTAGTGTTCTCAGTTCCCAAACGCTTATTGAGTGTTGTTAAAAGGAAAGGTGATGTAACACAGTGGTAAACATGCCCCTGTCCCGACTTCTTTGGAACATGTTGCAGGCATCAAATTCAAAATGAATGAATATTTGCAAAAACAATAGTTTATCCATTTGAACATTAAATATCTTGTCTTTGTAGTGTATTCAGTAGTGTATTCAATTGAATATAGGTTGAAAAGGGTTTGCAAATCATCATATTCTGTTTGGAATTGGAATTGGGGTTGTAAATGAAAATTAAATGAAGGGTGGTCTCTGTGTACATGTGTAAAAAAACTGGTTTTATTTATTTGAAAAAATTTATTTGAAGCTTTAAACGTCCCAAATGATTCCAAATGTTTGATCTCAAGTGTGTGTGCTCAGGAGAAGTGTGTGTTGTGTTGTAGTGTAATATCGTAGCTGAAAGAGCCTGTGGCTCAGCTGTGGAGACACCTATAGTGAGAATGGTGGGGCAGGCATGCCTGACTGGGACGCTCCAGAGACTGCAGCTCCTGAGGGGATTACCCTGCTCCAGACAGACACACACACATGCGCACACACACGCGCACACACACGCACAGCTCTTCTCCTGGGATCACCATCACTTTTTACACATACAAGAGAGATTTAGAGGCCAAGCCCATGAACTCATGCTCTACTTCATCAGTCATATCACTTTTGTGGCATGTTTTCACACCAAAGAGATATATAAGGGACAAAGACAGACATAGACGGATACAGAAGGAGACAGAAAGGGAGAGAGGGAAACAGTAGTAGGGAAGAGTGCTAAGGAGCATTAAGGCAGTCTACATGTCTTGCGGCTCCTGTGGAGGTGATCGGTTTGCTGTGTGTGTGTTGTGTGCTGGAGATGTGCTCAGTGAGAGTGTGTGTTGCGCCAGCTGTGTGATTAAAGCTGTGATGGTGTGAGGGAGCAGATGCTGCTGCTTTTATTCCACTCCAGCACACTGCCACAAAAGAGAAACACAGACCCAGGTGTTTCAACGCAGCACAGCCAGAGGACACATACGCAGACACACACACACACACACACACACACACACACACACACACACACACACACACACACAAGCATTGTTTGTTTTTGTATGTCAGGACATGGGGGTCATACTTATGTCTCATATATATTATATATCATCATTGTCACCATTTTGGTGATGTTAGTATGTTAGTAGTAATTTCCAGTCAAAACCAAAATATTCAGGGAATATTTCTGAGGAGACTGAATGTCAGATCAAAGGAGAATAAGTGAAAAAAATGATTAAAGGTTAAAGAAAATAGGGCTCCTAATAATCCGACAATACCTGGTGGACCACCAAAAGTGTCATTATCAGATAAAATAGAGCGTTCATCTTTGAGAGAGAGAAAACCAAGCCCCGCTCTTGCTTCAGACCTGAAAAAATTAACAGGTATTTCTGTCCGTCTTTCAACTGTGAGAAGACAACCCAGCGCTATGGGTCTAGAAGGATCTCATGTAATATTACCATCCCATACTCAGTTGTGCTGCTCACATTAACAAAACCTCAGCTACGCTAGGGGTCTGAATCTTTGTATGATCCCAACCAGAGCCATGCAGGCTATTCTATGAGGCTGAAACTTTGTGTAGTTGTCACAAAGTCTTGAATGACTAAGAAAAATACATTTTTCACTAGAACAAAAAAGGGTTAATGGGCTGATGAGTTTAAATTTGTTATTTGGATTACAGGATTACTAGGACTCAACTTTGGAGCTGTCCTAATAATGTTGTGTATGTTGTATATATGTCATAAGAATTTTAGAAACGTGTATTAGATAAACAAATAGTCAAGGAATATGTTCAAATGAGTGAAATAAAAATGTATTCTCAGGCCACTCAGGTTTTATATTATCATTAATTTAGTTAGGATGGGAATGGGATGTTTTACCATTTTTTGGCATGTTTCTGGATTATAACTTATTTTGGCTTAAAGGAAAAAGAGAAAAAACATTGATTCAGTTCATCTTTTCGTACATATAACCTTACATAAAATCATAAATGGTTATACTTTGTAACACAATAGAAAATTGCACATTAATCATTAAGGCTGCTTTTTGTGTATTCTCAAAACAAAAAAGTGAAAATTTGCATTGCTGATGAACACAGAAGTGAACTACATTTTACTCTGTATGTATTTATTTAGTGTAATTCTTTGAGTTCATGGAGTATCCAAAGATGCTGGTGACCAAAGCCCATACTCTGTTCCTGGTCAGGAGCATTTTAATGATTTGTATACCTCTGTTTTTCTCAGGTTTTCCTACATAGTCATAAGCTGAAAAAACAAATTCTCAACAAAAAAAAGTGCACATTCTCACACGAGCACTCACAAAACTACACGTGCAATGTGCTTACTAAGTTATAAAAGATGAGATTGTACAGCAGACATGAGCATTAGCAAGTGAAGTGTAATTTTTTTTTATTGCCAGCCTTATTATTTAATAATATAATTAATAATATTTGTCTTATTTCTGTGTTAAAGTACAAATGGTTTACTAATTTTTCCTCATTTGCAGAATCAACCAGGCAAATGCATACAGGCATTTGTGCTGTTTGATTGAACATACTGAGGGACATGGACGCCTTCAGTAAGGTCAGCTTAGACAAACAGATTTGCACTAGTGAACACAGACAGGACATGTGTGCATCTTATAAATATCCGCGCCCGTCTGTGTGGGGATTTGAGATGATGTGTAGTGGAATTCCGCAGAGGTCTCTGAGTCAAGCCTAAAATCAGTGCTGTGACGCCGCTGTTGTGCAGACTGTTGAAGTAGTTTGACTGCACTATACATCATGGGCTATTACAGCTGCCCCTGAAGTGCAGTTTTACTCACAGTCCCTGCAGAGGGCACTTCAGATATTTGGCATGTAATAACTGCTCTTCTATACATCCTGATTTGATATGTTCTGATTATTGTTAGATAATAGTGTCCTGTGTATGTCGTGAGGGGTCTTTCAGTCCCTCTGCCTCATTCTTCCACCATGCTGTCATCTGTTTTCATTACCGCCAGTAGAGACAACAGTCTGGTCAGGCAGCACAGGCTGCAAGGCTAGAATAATAGGCCCACTCCATCTGTCGCAAGCTTGGAGAGCCTGAGGAAGGAGAGGAGGGGAGCGAGATCGATCAACAGTGGGTCAGTTTGTTGAGAGCCACAGTGGGCATTGCAGTATTGGGGTCACATGTCTGAAAAACCTTTATTGTTAATGAGGTGGTGCAGTGGGAGAGGTCTTGTTACCATGCCATACTTGTTTGTACTGCTCACACCACTGGCTGATTAATAGGGTGAGGAGTGATGCTGCATTGTGCTCACATTAGCAGAACCTCAGCCACTTTAGGGATCCGAATCTTCATGTGAGCCGAACCAGAGCCATGCAGGGAGTCCTGTAGATCTGCCTGAGTTTTCAACATGCAGATACCGGGGAATACAGAACTGTTGACTCATCTGAAATTACACTGAACCGAGAAGGTTGTGGAACTTACATATTGAAAATATGTTAACATTAATTGAAATCCATGCTCCACCCTATAACATGTCTTTTCTTAGCAATCGTGAAGTCGGACAAGCATTAACATGGGCAGAAATCCTGTTCAACATAATGAGAAAATGTATTTCACTATATCCACAGTCACTACATAATGATGAATCTTCAAATTTCAGAGTAGAAATACATTGGAATTTTGGATGTATTTTTGTTTTTAATAACATGGATGGAATATATTTGTATGCTGGAAATGTGTATAATTTGAAAAAAAGACTAACTGGATTTATGCCTTCAGAGGTGTGCAAGCAAGTATTTTTTTATGTAATTTAAGTGGTTTTATAGTGCTTAAATGATAAATATTTTCTGTAGCAGTTGTACACAATGTTTTGATATCAAGACATCTGCAGTTGTGCTATCTTTTTTGTTTCAGCATGAATATCTCAAGGTGAGGTATGCATTGTTTTCACAGCAGGGGGTTCTCCCCCCATCACCTTTCACTCATCATTGCTAACTAGCACCTCAGCAATCCACAACATTCTCGCCAGTGCCATTATAACAGAGTTACAGGAAATTTTGATTATAGTTTGATTATATTAATTAGACATATATGAGACTGCAGGGTGTGTGTGTGTGTGTGTGTGTGTGTGTGTCTGTGTGTGTGTATGTGTGTGTAGGGTGTCTGCAGAAAGACTACAATGCTATACTTCTAAGCAGAACTAAGTTGCTGGACTATGTTGATGAAGTTAATTGAAACTAGGCAGGCTGGGAACATGTTAATGTCAGCTTGATTACATGACAAAAATACTGTTTATTCTAACAGTATGGCCTGCTAACATTTGCAGATCAAATTCTCAGCCTGAACTCTTAAAAAGAATCTTAAAAGTGCGTTTTTACATGTTATGTTGTCCACAAGTTATATGATACTGTACTTTGTAATTTGTACCAGCTTAAAATTTGTTTTTAAAAAGTGTAGTGTTTTTCTTCTTTTTTTTCTTCTTCTTTATTGACCTTGGATGTTCAACTCTTTGCAATTACTTATACATAAAAGGACCTTTTTGTTCCTCATGCATTTTATCTACTGAAACAAGCAGACTCATATTAGAAAGCAGTTGATCTGTGGTGTTCTCTCCAGACACAGGTATGGAGAGATCAGGGACAGTGTAATGCTGACTGCGCTTTTTGGCCGGTGTGCTTTTTCTGCAGTGTAGATAAGGTCATAATCCACAGTGGAACGGTGTGGCATGGATATGAATGGGCCAAAGAGGGCCTCCATCGCAAACCCCTGCATCTAGTAGATAGAGAACAGAATCCATCTATCCAAAATCCCTCACTTTTCACTTCATGGTGTATATTACCAATCAGATCATTCATCTGTTCCTTCAGGTTATCACAGTGCATGGGCAGAGGTCTAGGCTAATGGAGTCATTTCTAGCAATGCTGAGCGAGAGAGCAAGTAAGCGTGGGTGTGTGTATGTGTGTGTATGCGTCTGGGGGGGGGGGGGGGGGGGGGGGCTGAACTGCATGCCGTTTGCCCCCCGGCGTGAACAATCCATCTCAAATTGATCTCACAACTGGCTGCAGCGGGGCACTCCGAATCAATCTCAAATTGATCTCAGTGCCAGAGGTGGAGAAAACTAGCAGCGAACCTTATCAAAAATATTGTGGTGTTGGGCAAATCTGACAGGCAAACTTATCACAGAGGAGCAAAGGAAATGGGCTCGGAGACCCTCAGGCACTGAGACAGGACAGCCCCCTGCTGCTGTGCAACACACAAACACATGATGCACCCCAGTTCACACCTGCCAGCTGAGACATATAAAGCACACATAGTTGCTTAGACATTTCTGAACCACACACACACACACACACACAAACACAATAGGCCTGAACTCAGGCCCGCCAGCTGAGACTTTCAGTGTTGTGCAAAAGACCACCTTCACTTATTTAATTTCTAGTCAAAACATACATTAAGTAAAAGCAGGAGAGTTATATTTAACTGAAAAAACATATGAAAAAGTTAGCACAAAAGTGTGTTCATGCCTCCATTCTTTTTGAGAGATTTGATTTTCGTTTACAAAGAAACCTGCAGTGCTGTTTTTCCACACCTCCAAAGTTCAGTCATAGAACTTGGTTATATTTTCTGCTTTTATATGATCTGACTAATCCCAAACAAATTCAGTGATGTTGAGGTATGGACTCAATGGTCTGCCCATTGTTCTGAGAACATCAGCAGCTTTTTTGTTTGATTTGTAATTTTTCTTCTTTCCTGAAGTAACAACTTTCTTCAGTGTCTTACCTTTTGCAGTGAGGACATTTTACTCCTTGTCCCTACCACTTAGCTCTGCCCCTCTGTTTCGTGTGCTCACGTATAGGGGTAGGGTGTTCTGATTTTTGAGATAGTGGGGTAGGGTGAAGTGTTAGGGCTATATGGCCATCCTGAGGATTTGCAGAGGCACACTCCAAATGGAGTGTTGTGAGAAAAAAAAAAATTGTCAAGATGGCTGTCCAAGCAGTCAAAGAAACCCACAAACGTAAGTATTTCCTCTGTTAAAAATAATGATGAACAATTGTTTTATCTTGGTTTAATGTAGTTTTAATGTATTATGGTCTTTTTCTTTATAACAAACATAAAGAATTGCTAGTAGTATGCTGATATGTCGGTAGCTAGCTTGCAAAAATTCCTGTTCCACCTTAAATAGTGCAGCAGTTATATTCTCACAGAAATTAGTGCTGGGTGATAATACATACTTGTCATCCCCCATCTTTGAAGGGATATACTTACCTAAATCTAACTAAATACCAGCAGTGAGGTAGCTGAACTTTACCCTCCTCTGCTATCTGCAGACTGGTTGAGTTGCCTACAAAGAAATCTGTTAATGAAGCAATGTTCTTTTTTATTTGAGGGTTGTAACGTGAAGATTTCAACCACTGTCTCTTGTAACTCAGTTTCAAGGGGCAAAGTGACACTTGAAAACAAGGGGTAGTGTAAAAATGACAGTTGTGAGGAGTCACATTTTTTTCTATGTATTTTAATAATTTTTTGAATTTCCCTTTGTCTCCTTTCCCCTTTCTTATGCAGGATGTGGTTGTCTTATATCTAATCTCCTCAGAAATCAAATTAATAATGAAAAATTAATAACTTGTACTCAATGGCTGTTTTTTAATAGCTGGAAATTCCATAAATTAGGGTTGGTCTCTGACTTTGGAATAGTTTTATATAAAACACATGTTTACTTAGATATTCCTGAAGCACACAAACACACATACTGATTTTTACATCCCTCCAATACACCTGCACACATGCAAACACAGTTGTTTAGACATTCTCCACCCCCCAACCCTAGACCCACGCAGATACACACACTTAGCCTACTCATAGTCCCTCCTTCACCACCTCATCTGTTTTTTTTTTCCTGTTCCCAGCCACAAACACACACAGGCCTGTGGCAGACAGGCTGTTGACAGGGAGATAATAAGTCATTTAATCTGTTTAAAGCATCAGTGTGTGTGAGCCCTGGAGAGGCTTTGATCGATGCAGCCATACATTAAGAGCTTTTCTACTGGATTTCTCCCTGGGGAAAACAAACCCATGCACAAATAAACAAATAAAAGCGTTTCACCTCTGCTCAGAATACAAAGTGCCGGGGGAATAGATCATTAATGCAGTCGGTGTAGTGGAATGGTTGATCAAAATGAAGCAATGTTCTTTTGTCTCAGGAATAAATGCATGTTCATTCTTTATAAATATCACAGATTCTGTGAAATTGTATCTAAATAAAGACATGGCAGGTTTGAGTGGAGGTTAATATGTTGAGAATGTATTATTTGTAGTAATTTAGATATACACTTTATTAGCAGAGGAAATTGAAATTGTTACAGCAGCAGTAAAAATGAATTATTTGTATCATATACATATAATAGGAGAAGCTTTAGAAATGTATACAAATTACAAAAAAGACTTAAACAACACTATAGGTTCCCAAATGTGTGTAGATGTATATTTGCATTTCAAGACTAGGGTTGTCACTATTCATTATACTGAGTAATTTATTAGTCTACCAATCTCTCAGTCTATTAATATTCTATCACTCATTTGACAGTAATCAAGTAATCAGAGTTTTTTTTCAAGGTCTAGCAATAACATATACTTACCTGATCTATTACAAACCATGCATAACCTTAAAAAAAATATTTTAAAAAGCTTAACTACAAAAAAATAAACCAGGAACACATTATGCAGAAAAAACAGGTTTGTCCATTGAGCTATGTATTAAAGACATCAGTAGGAGTACTCCAGAAGAAATCCATAGGAGAATTTGAATGCCTGATGGTCAAGAATAGTGACCACTCATCACTGCAGATTCAACAAGATAGTACATTTCAATGTATTATTTTTTAATTCAGTAATCAAGTTCAGTTGATTGACAGCCATAATGAAGAGGCTTGAAGTGGTTAGTAAAACATATTTGTGGTTGCTAAAGTGTATTTGTCAGCAATATTAACTTACTTATTAGTCATTAACAATTTCCTTATCATTACGATAATACAGCATAGAAATATGGTTCAAACATTTCCTGAATTGGTAGAGTCGCCCTTTCCAATCCATCTTATTGAGAGATTGTATATGACTCACTTTTAGAGTTAGGAGACTGTGAAGAGGGGCCGAGAAACATGTCATCTGCCTTTCACTGTGTGTAATGACTGGATTTGTGTGTCCATCTACATGTAGTATGAAACTGGCCAGTTCAGGCATTCAGGAAATCACTAATCACGGACTGACCCATCATGCAGGAAACCTTTCATTCTTCATTCAGTTGACATTAGAGACACGTGTGAGATGGCATGCAAAGAGTTTACAGCCACTGAAGTAACTGCAGCAGTTTTGATGGGTATCATGTTATATGTAAGTGCCTTTAAAGGGGATGTTAAGAAGATATGCAAAAAGCAAGAAAAAACCCTCAGACCCCAGAGGGATAAAATCGTAGGTGTGGGACATAAATAAAAAATCTATATTTTCACCCCAAATATGCTTAATTTGTTCGTTGCAGTTAGCACAATTTGTTGTGTGAAAAAATTTAATGACACTTGGAACCACCGGTGGTTCCAAAATGCACTTCGTCACATTCTTCATAACTTTCATATTTCATAAGCTATATTCAAAAAGTGGGTGTCATATGAGAGCTGTAACTTCTTTGCAGTCTAATAGATGGGTGATGAAATTTTAAACAATAGAAGAAGCTGAACTCACAGGTTTTGTCTACTGATAGTCGACCCATTTTTCCACAAATCTGGGCTATAAACTGTAAACGGATGGCGTCTCTTCAGTGATCTGCTCTGTAAAAATTTTTTTATAAAATATAAAGAGCTTTCAGCAGTAAATTGTAAGCATGTAAAACACATTTTTTGTTCATTTTTTACAAAAATAAAAAATAAAAAGGTGCAAATGTTCCAAATTCAGATGGAAAAGCCAAAATATACCCTGGAGAATGAAAAGTTAATGAAATGTGAACATATTTTAAAAAATCTACTATCAGGACCAACTAACAGCGTCCATAGTTGTATTGTGAATGGATGAAATGTAGTGAGCAGCATAACATCTTGAGTGTGTTTACATCTTCCATCATCACAGATTCGTGTCTGGATCATATCTGGATAAACTTTGACCTGATTCCATTGATTAAAATGCATCCCCAGTTTGATCAGATGAGATCCGGTTTTACTTTTCATTGTCGTTATATATGTCATTTCCATTTTACTTTTATTTACTCTTTTCCCTGTTATGATATGAGTGGACAACCCTTTCATCAGCCTGGAATGCAAGGAGGTTCTGAGGTTCTGGGTTTGGGGCTAACGTGAACTTTGTGCATCCTCTATCTTTTGGCTCGTTTATTCTCTAACCTGCTAGTTAGCACTCAGCAGATGCATTTCCACTCACATAATTGTAAACAGATAATGAAAATACATTTCATTTACAGTTGTGATAAATGTGGTCAAGTTGACCACCTCCGAACAAGGATTCTGTGATTCGAGTGATCTGATCATTGTTGGATCCCAATTAGTGATCAGTGAAGTGAAATACGATGACTATGATCTGATCACTAAAAGTGCATGTTAATGCAAGGGCCTTTGACTGACAGTAAACTGTGAAATGCTGTGAAAGATATTGTTCATATCTCTAGTGAGTCATACTGTGGGTCACTGTACAGTAGCTGACCCTCAACTTATAACAGTATAGAGCAGAACATTTTTGAGTTTGTCTCTGTGTTTCAGTAGCATCTGATCTATGGTGTGTGTGTGAGTGTGCATTGGTCTTGCTTGTGAAAGCTCCCCTTCAGCACGAAGGCTGTAATAGAGGTTAGCATGGGTTTAAAGACTCTGTTATTGGACAATGACACTGCTGCCACAGGCCACAGAGTCAGGCAGTGCACTGCAGCCCTCAGGCTGCCGCTATCAATCGCCCTTATCAGTGCTCTGGGCACAGGACTACAGTAGAGAACTACAGGGATAAATCAGCCCCTATCCTGCAGCGTGGGTGTATATGTATGTTTGAAATACAGAGACAAAGGATATGTATGAACTAGTCCTTTAGAAAGAAATGTCAAAGCCACTAAATCTGACAATTGTAGCTTTCACAGGACACAACTTAAGCAGTATTGACCCCTTTAGTTTAATTTTTTCTACTGTGTAGCTCATTTGTTTGGGCACATTAGGCATGCAGAACTACTGTTATGTGTGAATAGCTGTCATAATTGCTGTACTGATTGCATTCCACTTAGTTGTATACCTGGTGCCTCAAAGTCAAGCATTACTACTTAGAACTACTCTTGACTTTTACTGAGTGCGCTGCAAGCATATGAACCTGCTGCACCCATTATGTTCTGTGAGCATTCTGTCAAAATACAGGCAACTAAGCAGATTGACAAATGGATGTTTCAGGATTTTTTGTCAAAACCATCCAGCTTTGCCATGTCACATAGATATTTCACCAGGTAATCACAATCTCAGTGTGTTATAATACTGTAGACTGCAATTATGTCTATCATTATTGAGAAATCACCAGATTAGAAATACTTTATAATGTAGAAATACATTATTAGAAAAAGGACAGATTAAGAAGCTTCAAAAGACCTAAAATATATATATTGTATTGTGCAAATTCAAAGAACACACTTCATTCCTTTATTTCCACTCAAAATGGCCATTATGTACACATTATTCATTTTCTGTTTGTGGAGCAGAAAACATACAGCCTCAGCAACTAAATATAATGTTTTTTTTCAGTACTTAATGTGCCAACCCTTTGTCTTTATTTAAGCTTACATTCTTTGCTTTCTTTACTTACAAATCTATCAGTAAGTCTGAAAGTCATATGAGGCACGTTGAATCTTCCACCCACTATGGGTGGGAATTCCTGATGCAAGTGGATTTTATTTATATTTAATATGCTGAAAAATTAATAACTTGTACAAAATTACAATGTTTCCTATCATAAGAGAGAACAGTAAGAGAATAAAGTTTTTTACATTGTGCAAATTGCCAGCTAATCATTACAAATTCTTTAAGAATGTAAATTTTATTAGATTTTTTTTGTTACATTATATTTTGTCCATATCACCCAGACTATTTACATAAATGTTCACCATTCTTCACAGAAGTGTCTGATAGATTAAATAAGCAGTGATTCTGTTTGGTCAATAAGAAATGGGGAACGGGGATTTGGGATCTGGGTGAGTAGGGAGCCAGGTTCATAGTTATCATAAAAAGGCAAAATCTATTTCTGTGTTCATCATATTAGAGCCCATAGCTCTCATGCTGCTGCGCTCTGCCATGTCACATTCCTCAGCCCATGAGGCTGAGCATGACTCAGAGTTCACAGTCTGCACTAAGGCAGCAGACATTCTTTGAGAGGCATCTGCTGGAGGATATGGTGGTTAGTAGAGATTACAGCAAAACAATAAGAGAAGGATGGAAATATGAGTCATGGTTAAAATTAAATAGCATAGGTGAGTTTGAGAGTCACACACTAAAAAAAGAAACAAAGCAAAGAAAGAGGTTTTGAATCAAGTACAGTGCAAATGCTTTTTTATAACAGTATCAGATTCCTTTTCATTGGCCTAGTGTCAGAAATGCATAGGTGTGTGTTTGTGTGGATCTGTTGTTTTAATATGCAGGGCTCAAATGAAGGGTGAATTAGCAGTGACTGACCTTGTCCCATCATTTGGCTGGATTTCTTTCCTGACAGCAAGGTTATGGTAATTAATGCAAAGTGTAGGCCAATCAAGCATGACTTCATTTGACCCTTGAACCCTGATTGCCCCCATTCTGCCCATTCATCCACCTCTGACAGAGGCATTGGCTGCCCAGCAGCAGTTCAGCTGTTCTCCTGCCGCTTTATCCAACAGGCTCAGTACCCGCCTGCAAATACACACCGACATCATACAGCAGAACAGTATACACTAAACACATTCACGTCTATTGTCTAACACAGTGACCATAGTCTTCTGCTGCTGTATGAACAATGCAGAACATTGTGCTAAACTACAGGTCCATGACAGGACACCCAGTGCAGAAGGTTAGATAAGTGTAGCTTTATTTCACAGGCTGCCAAAATACATTACTAGGAAACTCTCCTCATGTGTACACAAAGCCCAAAACAATGATGTAATGCGAAAGCTCTGCAACTATAACTATGTGAAAGGTAACATTGTGCAGGATCAGACAGTCATTTCAGTTAAAAGAAGATGAATTATATTTACTTGCAAGGCATTCTGAAAGGGTTGTTACTTGGACTGCTGATTGTTTGCTGATCATTTTTGCGATTTGGAGTTATAGAATATCTAAAATGTTTAGGGAGTACCATGTCCATCCTCCTCCCAATGTAATGTCTTTTGAATTTTCCTGTCCTACCTTCTCTTTCCTGTGATAAAGTTTTCAAACCCCACATTTCAAACATGTATTCCTTGTTTCTCAGTTCTGTTTGTCAGTCCTACTACTGTTAATGAAAAGAGGGGTCCACAGTCGTAGCCCAAGCAAAAGCTACCCAGAACTCCAGCTCAGTTCCTGCCACTCTTTCAGTCATACAGTCTCTTCTCATTCTACAACCATATATTGAAAGCATGGTCTGAACTTATAAAATAGGCTTTTGCAAAACGCTGCAATATGTAAATAAATGCACTAATTAGTCACAGTGTTTTTACTCTGTGCTGTGGGAATTTGACACATCACAGTTCCAGATAGTGATCCTGAGGACGGTGAATGTAGGGTTGTGATGAAAATAAATCACTGTTTGTTTGTAGCGCACTATTACATACATTATCTAACATTAGGTAAATTAAATGTTTAGCCCAGTCAGGTTTTGTCCTTGTTTCTTGTACTTGCATGTCTGTGGCTGTGAGCACAAAGCCAACGTCAAGAAGCCAACCTCTCTGAACAGCTCATGTTGACTTATTGACTGGTGAATACTGATACAATTTAATGATAATGAAATGTTCACATTCACATTGATTCACACATTTTTACTGCTGTTTAGCAAACTAAAATGGTTCAGAGAACTAAACGGTGGGAGTGTCTGTTTTGGTCGCAGCTGTTTACTTAATCTAACAAAACTAAATAATTTTAGTCAAGGTAATGTAGGGCAGTTTTTAACCATGTCATGACATGAAGTCATCTTTGCGCTTTTGATATACTGCAAGGTGAACTGCAGTAACACTATGTAGCAATATAATCACAATACCAGTATTTTGTCTATAATATGTCCTAATTGCCACAAAATCCATGTCAAGCCCTCCCTTGACCAAAACAGTATGTACGCATAAACGCTCATACAGCCGCATGCTTTACTCACAGCAAAAGCACAGCATTCATTTATTTCTGCACGTACCCAGCAGCCATACAAATGTCTCATTGCCACAACTCACTACTGTTTAGCCTGCATTTCCATATCACAGAGACAGAGGCAGACAGACAGGTCAGTCATCAGCGTGATTTTTCCTCTGGTACGCTGCTCTCTGGAGCAGCATGAAGTTCACTTCATTTATTGAAGTTTAATAGCTGTTATTAACTGTGTTGTGTGCTTCAATTCACATTGGACTTTTTCTGAACCTCGCGTTTCGACTGCGGGGCCTTGACTGAGCCCTGTCAGCTCTATCTCAAACGATCAGAGTGCAGCCATGTTGAGTTCTAGACCTTTGGACGCGGTGTGCATCACTAATAGCCGCCGATGAGGCTGCATTATATGCATGAGTCTGGGGATAGTAAGAGGGCAGAGAGAGAAAGTGAGAGAGTGATTATGGGTGTACAGCTGGCAAAGTGTATGCGTGTGTGTGCGTGTGATGGGGAGGGTTATGGATGTGTTTTGGGAGCACTTCTGTGCACAGGTCGGCTTTGACTCCCACCAGGACTGCAGACCCCACTCTGAGGTTGAGTGGGCAAATGTCAGAACTGTCAATCAACAGCTAAACCCCAGCCAACTCTCCTGAGGCATTCCTGATTGGCAGGTCATTATTCCTCCAGAACCCTTTTTTTCCCTCTTCTTTCTACTCGGTCCTTCTTTCTCAAATTCATAAAGGGCATCTCATACAGACCCCGCCTTTACCCCCACCCCTCATTCCCACTACACCATCACACATAGTCTTACAATAACTGCATTGTATTTTCCTTTAGTTTTAAATGACCTACAATTGACCTATCAATGCTCAACCCACAAAGATGTTGCAAAGTTGCACTAGTTTAATAAAATATCTCATATAAATTGTAGCATACAGCTCAAAATGCTTCCAGGTGTGCTACATGATACAATTAATATGTTATTCATGCACAATGCTCTGTGGAATGTATGAAAATGCTGAACAGCTCCATTTGACCTTGATTTTGGCTCAAAATGGCAAAAGAAAAAGAGTTAAAAGATTATGAAAGAGAATTCATGACAGGTGCTTCAGCCACAAAGACTGCTCAACTAGCTAGTGTTTCAATAGGATCAGTGATTAAAGTGACATCTACATTTAAATCGGTGACAAAGTAAACGGGTGGAAAGTTGATGTCGAAAGCTTACATTCAGTGACTGTGATGGAAGCAGTAGAGCAACTACATACTAAGGTGTACTGAAGCTGTTCTGGTGGCAGCTTACCATGATGCTCTGTGTTGGCCTTTCTTTTAATTTATCACCCATCTGTACATTTTAAGTGTGTGGATATCTTTTAATTTATCACCCATCTGTACATTTTAAGTGTGTGGATACTTTCTAATAATATTTATTTTATATGTGCTTGAAAGGTCACACAGTTAGGATAGACAATCCCATTTCTTCTTTTTACCCCTACCCCTTGTTTTCGAGTGTCACCCTAACCCCTTGGAACAAAGTTACAAAGGGTAGTGGTAGAGATCTTGCCCTACGAAATGGGACAACCCTTGGGACAACATCGCTTCATCAACAGGCTATTAGCGGTGCTCTGAAGGTGGCCTGGCCCGACTTCAGTGATAGGAGAGAAGGGAAAATTTCAGCAACCTGGCCACTGGGCTTTAGTTACATTTCGGTCATCATATGCTTTCAAATGGGGGGTATAAGATAATTATTTATTATTATCATCTTGCCGTTTTTTTATTTTTTCTCATAACACTCTGTTTGGAGTGTGCCTCTGAAACACCTCCATTTGGAGGGCAATATAGCCCTAACACCTCACCCTACCCCTCTTTCTCAACAAAAATTGGGACACCCTAACCCTAGACATGAATGTGCAAAACAGAGGGCTAAGGGCTAAGTGAGAGGGGCAAGGCATGAAATAGGATTGGGCCTTGAAGTAGAGTTAGTGTGGTGGCATAGCGTTGTTTCCATTCTGCCTAGTTTGATTAGCTACAATAACAAAGTCAAGCTTAGTAGTGTAGCATTTCAAACAGTTAACATAGTATGTGTGTTACATTGTTCTGTAAAGCTTGTTCAACCTTGCAACAGTTACTCTGTAACAACAGGTGCTGGGTGGAGTAAATCGAGTGAATTGAACCTCCTCACCAAGATATATACACTCATTTAATAGCTGCAACGCATTCCTCTTTTACTTTTAAATCTGACATGTGCTGATGCTGCAGGGTAGTGACTACCTCTTTAACCCAACGTGTCTCTCTGTAGGTCAAGTGCATAATCCATGCAAAACACTTCACTTTAATTTAGTGTGCACTCATCACACAAACTTAACTCTGTTAACAATACAGTTAATTGCTCTGTTTGATCTTTGTGAAGTTTCCTAATAGGGTGTCACCTGATCCATCCCAGCCCATTCAAACCCGTTTTAAACCGTTGCCTGGTTAATCCCACATGAAGTGGTTAGGGGCTTTCCTCCTGCAGTGATCCTCACTGTGGTGATGTTGTGTTTGGATTGAGGTGCACCTATTTCAGAGATGCTTTTGCATTCTTAAGTCTCATTGTCTGAAGTAAAGTGGAATAGTTTTATCAAGCATTCTCAAGCAGTCCTCTACAGGCATAATCGTAATTCACTGTAGACTCATCCAAGGGGAAGGAAAGGGAATGCTTTTTAATCCCTGTAAATTGGGATGGAGCTGCTGTGAGTCATTGTGGAGGGGGTGTGGTGGATTAAAAGGTGTGTGCTTTAAAGGAGTCACTCTCTGAGGGCGAGACACAGCAGCACTGTTGGAGCTGTGAGACTTACATTTATCACAGGGCAGCTGACAGTCAGCTGACTCCTCCCTCACTTAGGGTGAAGGTAGTTGAAGCAGGCATCTGTTAAGCTGGGCCTACACTACACAACCTTTATCTTAATTTTAACCCTGATAGGCCCATTCCAACTAAGTTATACAGTTGGTGGGAGCTTGACAGTGTGGATGATCTGACCATTGAGAGAAGAGAAACTAGGCACTCTTTAGCCCTCAGATCAAGCTTTAAAGTGTTCGAAGGCCCTCTAATATTTTCAACCATGTTTAATTCTAACACTCATGAGCCTTGTAGTATGAGATGATCAGTGATGTAACTAAAAGAGTGTTTCAGGCAAAAGCCAATGAGAAAGATGTGTTCCACTGTGAGAGCGGTAGACAGAGGGGCTCTTGGTTGAGTTCAGGCAAATAATCACTCTATTTACAATTTCAAGTCAGCAGCCAATTTGTTAAAACATTTCTCCAACTCTGATTTCATTCCCAGATTCCAAGCATGTTGAACTGTCCAATGACATATTGGGATAGTGGGAGACTTAACTAGCAGGTAGAACTGGATTAAATGGGGGAAAAATTGGACCACAAAATGAGAAAACAAGTATCTCCAAAATGGCAAATTCAAGGAGAAAGCAAAAAAATATAGTTTATATAAAGAGATTTAATTCAAAGCAATTTTGAAGCATTTCCATTGTTCATCAGAAAATTAAACACAACATGACGACAACAAAAAAACGTTGTATAAAAACAATTGTGTAAGTAGAAAAGTGTGTGTGTGTGTGTGTGTGTGCGCGTGTGTTTGTGTGCGTGTGTTTGGGTATGTGTGTGTAATTGTGCATATGTAATGTACTATAATATATAAGCATGTGTTGGACAGCCGCTAATATATTCTCAGTTGAAGCCAGCCAAATAACACGTAATTACAGAGCAGTGCCTTTGCGTACAGTGCCATGATTTACAGTGTGATGTCACTGCCACACTGTGCTCAAATCCATCACATCCGCCCCAAAGCCCGATCACGGAGCAGTGCTGAATGGAGCTGAAACAGACCCCAAATAGACCTGGGTGCTGCTTCAGCACCCAACAGAGAGGGAACGCTCCACCACATCTGTTAGAGTCTTTCTTATCACAAGAATGTGTGAGTGAGTTCCTTTGCATAAGTGATTTGATTTGAGTTTGTTTTACGTGTGGCATTCAGCGGGCCATATAGCAGCACCTTGCATTTCCATTTTTGAAAGTTCTGATAAGAACAAATGGAATTTGGGGTTCTGTGCAGTGCGCAGTAGTTTTCTCTGACATTCTCATTTGTTTTCCACCGTCTTCTCTGTCTTTGAATTAGAAGAGTTTTTTCCCTGGCTTTCTCTTGGGTTTGACCTTCTCTCTCTCATCTAAATTCTATCTTTGTCTTCCCAACTGATTCAGTCCTCAGGGGTAGCAAATATTCACTAATACATAATGTTGCAATTATTATACAACCTTGATAATATAACAATGAAAATCACCTGTGATACTGGTAGACAAGTTTGTGCTGGGGGCTATACCAGATTGTCCTCAAAGTTTGAAGTGCCCCTGTTTCCCACGGAGAAAATATTGGTAGAAAACTAACCTGCATGTGGCCTCACATTTAAGCAGGCTTATTCATAAAACTGTCAGCATTTTAATATGATCACTTCACATAGATAATATTGGCTTCACAGCTGAGTGTCCTATTTAATGTCTCCAGTACATCGTCCTTAAAGCTAGCATTAACCAGTCCACTTTAAAACTTTGTTGTTTTTTGGCTAACTTTACATTTTGTGGAAAGATTTATCACTTAGCTAAGACAATACATTGAAAATAATCAAATGCAGACCCTAAAGCAAGGGTGCCCAAAGTTTTTGTTTTAGGGCCAAATTATAATATTTATGGTGGGCTGAGGGATATATAAAGTATACATATAAAGAATAAACTTAAATCTAACTAAACTTAAATTAAAGTATTGTATAACATCTCGCTATATTTTGTTACAACATTTTAAGTACAGTACGAATATAATCATGAATGCACCAAAAGAAATGGTCCAACTTGGAGTAAATAATTTCTCCATTAATGTTCATTAAAGTTACCTTTTTGGAGACAATGATATGTTTGTTTTTTCATTGAGTGAAGGAGCCAGAGTGTATGTAAGACAGGAGGCACTGAGAGAGGCAGCCAAAAAGACATCCACTTGGATCTAGGGCAGCCAAAAAAGCAGCACACCTGCAGTGCCTCATTTTGAAATAGTATATCTCTAGATCTTGCCTATTCATTTGGTTTTAATTATTTTGGCTCAGAGGTTCTGTTTTTATTAGTCAAAGCATAAATCAAGAACATTTGTAATACACCTAAATATTAAACATATTTTGAAGTCTACAGTATAGACTTCATAGACTGACAGACTTAATGCAGCTGTATGGAGAATATACCATATTAAGAATATATCACTGTTCCAATAGTTGAAGCCCTTTTAAGACCAAATCTAAATCTAAGTCTTTCTGACAGGATATAAGGTCTCCTCGATTATAGAATCTACAGCTACTAACACAGCTTTGTTGCTTCCAAAATGCATTGTCAGTACATGAAAACATGAGAAATATATCTGAAATTTACCAAAGCATTGCAAAAAAAAAAAAACAAAACAGGAAAAAAGTTGTGAAGCAACAGTTAATAAATTCTTTTTAAACTGTATTCAGTTAAAACACAGTATTTTAAATGTTTTTTGTAAATATATCTTCATTCCAAAAGTGATGCTTGCAACATTTTCCAAAAAAGTTGGGACAGGGGCTTGTTAACACTGTGCTACATCATTTTAACTTTTAATAAAGCTTAACAAGTGTTTGGGGTCCATTCTTGTTATAGAAGTCTTGAGCTGTGCAACCATATGGAGACAGTTCTGGATTGCAGGCAGGTCATTCTAGTACCCACACTGTCTGATTATGTAGCCATACTGTTCTAACACTTGGAGAATGTGGTCTGGCGATCTCATGTTGAAATATGTATTGACATGCCTGAAACAGACATCATATAGAAGGCAGCATATCGCTGTTATCGGAAGGAAAAAATCTGCTTTACTGTCAATGTAATTCAATGGAAGCAGACTTTTTGCTGAGTCATTTTGTTCCATTTTTTGGTCCATTCTTCATGAAATCTACACACAATGTAAACGCCATCAGGGAGTTTTAAATTATGTCTAAACTGAAAAACCTCAAAAATGGAGATACTAGTTTTTTTTCCAACAGCAGCGATATGTTGCTCCAAAATCTGTTACTAGTGCATTTACAGACATGAAAGTTACCCAGTAATACCACCCCCATACCATAACAGGCCCTGGCTTTTGAACTATATGCTGTTAACAGTCCGGGCGGCCAGGGTCCTCTCTGTGTGGAGTTTGCATGTTCTCCCCGTGTCTGCGTGGGTTTCCTCCGGGTTCTCCGGTTTCCTCCCACAGTCCAAAGACATGCAGTCAGGCCAATTGGACATGCTAAATTGCCCCTAGGTGTGAGTGTGTGAGTGACTGTCTGTGTCTGTCTGTCTGCCCTGCGATGGACTGGCGACCTGTCCAGGGTGTATCCTGCCTTTCGCCCAAAGACTGCTGGGATAGGCTCCAGCATCCCCCCGCGACCCTGACGGAGAAGCGGCTTAGAAAATGGATGGATGGATGGATGGATGCTCCTTTTTTGCTGTGGCCCTAACAGCATGATGATTACAATGATTTATTTCTATAAATAATCACAAAGGTTGACTTGTCAGGTCACAATACACATTTCAATTGTGCAGCAGTCTATTAAAGCCCAGTGAAGTCAGCAGTACTTCTGGATGCTTTTGCTATATGGCTTCCACTGTGCATAGTATAGTCTTATTTTGCATTTGGGGATGCAGCGATAGATGATCTTTATTGAAAACGGTTTGTCAGAATATTCCCGAGCCCATGTAGTGATGTAGTCCATCTCAGAAATATGTCAGATTTTAATGCAGTCCTGTCTGAGGGATTGAAGATCTTGGGCATTCTTTTGTCATTTTCACAGATTTCTCCAGATTCTCAAAATGTTTTGATGATATTGAGCACAGTAGAGAATGGAATACATAAAATCCTTGCAATCCCTGGATGAGGAATGTTTTTCTGATACATTTTTGCCAAAGAATATAAAATCCTTTTATATTCAATACTTTTTATATCCTTTGATATCCTAAATCTTTTGCATCACTGCTTCAGGATGTTTTTTGAACATTTCAAAATGTTCCTAGTCTTTTGGCCCTGTCCCAGCTTTTTTGGAATGTGTTGCAGGCATAATATTTGTATATTACAAAAAAAAAGACAATGAAATTCAAAGATAAAACATTAAATATCTTTGGTTATTTTTGTTTAAGTGCAAGTAGATGAATCAATAAAATTATAACCCATTGCTTTCAGTATTTGTTTGCACTTTACCTACTGTCCTAACTTTCTGGGAATTGGGTTTGTAAGATTACAGGGGTTTTTTGGTCAGGAATAAAGTTTATGTGTATATTCCACATTCTACGAAACAACAGCAGATTTATCGGACATTACAGAATGTCCAATAAAGAACCTTTCTACCAAGTGCTTTAATCTTTCAGCTTTGACAGCTTCTAATAACGCAAAGGCTGAAAGAAGTAAAAACAGCAGTTGCTACCTCTGCTGTTTCCACAGAGCTGCCAGGCCAATTACAGTCACTGTCTGTCACAACTGTATTCAATTTAGTGAACTATATTCAAATCAGTTTTGAACATTACCTACTCACATATACATTGTGCACTCAGGAAAGTAGTTTTAACAAAGTTAAGAGGAAACTTCTCCCTGAAAGTCAGCTGAAGGATGTATACGGCAGCATCCAGAGCACGTGCTCTACAGATGGTCTCTAGTGATGCGTTTTGCACAGGCTCCTCCCACTCCAAACGTTTACCCAGCCCTTACAGCAACATTCATGTTCTTTTCATCGCATATTGGGGAGCATGCAAAACGGTGGGCTATTTTCTACTCTGCTTTTGACCTTATGTTGTCCTTCCATATTTAACTGCAAGATTTACTCATCTATCATCTAATCAGATTAGCTGGCCAGAATCCTTGCATGAATGTATGAACGTTATCCACTTATTCACATCTGGCCAGCATGGAAAGGTTTAATTACAGTAATACTCCTTTAGTGCTTTAATCTCCATGCACACCTGTAACCTGGACATGATTTGAAAGTCAGATTATGTTAATCTTTACCTCAAACATTGCAAGGTTACAGTTATAGCAGGTCTGTACTGTTTGAGATAGGACTGTGTATGTAGAATGTTTTTTTTAGAAATGTTTTCTCATCTTTAGGGGAAATGTTTGGGGAAATATTCCTGTAGGTTTGAAAATACATTGATATTTGACAGGTTTCAGGCTGAGACTGTTGTACTTCAACCCGTACCTACAGATATTATATTTTAAAGGGCTCATATCATGGAAAACTGAATTATCCTTGCTTTTTGAAATCAAAGAGTTGGAAACTAATCTGGAAGAACAGCTTATTTAGAATGTACATACTGTAAGTATACCAGCCCACAGCAGTTCAGCCCACCCATTAACATTTAAGTTATAATGAGTGGTTCAGCCTGGACTGCTTTAGGAATGAAGCACATTCAAGGGTATATGTAGCCAATCGGAATCATTCACATAGATCAGTCTTAAAGGCACAGATAAAACAAACAACTGTGTAATTTTGTTTATTCTAAGATATGAGGAGAGACTGGAAATGGACTTGTAAAATATAATTAACACAATTTGTTCTAAACATTATAAGTGGACACCTGGGGAGAAGTATCTATAAGAAAATAAGAGATATAAAAAAAAGATTAACATGCACCCTATTATTTTTTTTTTTGGCTTTTTTTTCATTAGTCAAAGCGTGACTCTTACCCACCTTCCTCAAACGGCAATAGTATTCTCAAGGTCATAATAAATTGGTGTATACAGTTGTACTGGTGGGTCTCTTCTGTAGGTTTAGTATGCAGTGTGGGCGCTAGGCAGTTATCACCCGCGAGATCTCTCCATACTGCTCCATTACTCTCTCCGTAGGGAGGCTTTCACGCGCTTTTATGGAGCTCTTTGTCAGTCTGTCCACTTCAACCACCACAAAGGTCATCATCTGGCTTTAGCGCACTGAACAGTGAGTACTCAACAAAAGCTCGCTAGATTTACATGCTATATTTACAAGCCAGATTTGTGCTCCCATGTAAAAGCTATGATTTTTTCATCATTAATTTGCTTTGTGGTTCTGAATGAGCACAGCATGCACATTAGGAATTTCTGAGGTGGTTGTGGCCATGTGCGGCAGTATTAGGTAGGGTTATTATCTTATATGAACTTCTTAATATTATTTATATGGCATGTTTGCACAAAGATGTACAGAAGTAAAAAAGAAAAGCCAAATTTGCTTTAATTTCTCAGTTTTTATTTCTTTTATAAGTTTCCCAAAACAATAATTATAAATTTTAATATACACAAAGGTTTATGGTGAAAGACAGAGGAGGGGAAGCCAGTTCAAGTTTGATATAACACGTGTTTTTATAAAATCAAACTGTATTCAATTCACAGCATGTTTTGTGTTGCAGCCCCCATATAAAAAATTTATATCAATATGCGTATTGTAACACCTAGAATATTAAGGCCTGATGTCCGTGCAGTGGAATGCCAATGGGCCACACCCTGTGACAGCTGCCGGGGAGTTTGAGTCATCCTTTATTCTCCTGCAGTCAGTGATCACTCCACAAAGCCACAGTTTAACATGGTGACTTCATTTATTCAAAAGGCCTTCCCTTCTGTCCATCAGTCACTGAGAGTGTGTGAGGCAAAGACTTTATATATTTGCAAATTACATAAATGTCTTCAAATGGGTAACTCTACAAAAGAAGGAACATTACTAACATTAATATAAGTGAATGTAATGAGACTTTATTCTGGGTATTCACTTGCTGAGATGTAAACAAAATCATTTAGAGAAGTTTGATGTGAAATGGTTAATTGTAAAGAAACCTACTGACTTGGATTTCGTTACACAGGTGGTGATAACAACCAGTGATCGCAAATATAGCAATTCTTTTTACTATCCAAAACCACCAGTGCCATGCATGAATTGCACCGTTATGAAAGCATTTTTAAAACATTTAAGCCAAAACCTCATCAAACTATCAGAAAGCAATATCTCAGCCATCAGGCAGTGCAGTTATAACCATGTCTTCATGTCCTGTCAACCTTTTGAGAGGTAGCTTTTATTAATCTCATTTGATGTCTGGTTCCTATGACTACCATTGTGAACAATTCTGTGCGAGGACAAAAAATTTGTTCACTTGTCTATCATATTATTTATTTGTCCTTTACAACATTTTATAATGTGTGGACCAATAGAAATGGCCAAAAACAACTTCTTAGTAATGTTTTCTCCTCCATTTCTGTTGAAAGAAATATTTATAATTAATAAATAATCAGTGTTAAGAAGTGTGTATATATATATATATATATATATATATATATATATATATATATATTGTATATACACATACATATGTTTGTGTGTGTGTGTGTGTGGGTGTGTGTGTGTCTGCAGCATCAATATAATCATAAACTAGACCCAGAGTTAATAAATCCTTTACTCTCAACTACAGCAGAGCCCATCAGCTTCACTATGTTCAGTTACTTTTTCTATGCTTCTCCTCTTTTGTACTGTTTTTCAGAGCGTGTTTTGTGCTGACGGTGCAGCGCTGTTGCAATGATACAGAAACACTCTCTAGCCCTGCTCTTATCACTGTGGAACACTTTAACTCCCTTTCATTAGTGCCATTTTCAAAAGCTGCAGAAAACGATTTGCAGGGCATTCAGACCCTAAACGACTTTTACCCAGTTTATATAAGCCAGGCCTTATGAGGTTTCCTTTATCACCTTCGCTAATGTAATGCTTTCTTACTGCTCAGATATTTTTTGCATTTATTGGGTACCCTCCATTCCACATCTTTAGATTAGTTTCATAGCCAGAGGACATAGCTGCTTCTGCATTTTGTCAATTATGTTATCCGTGTTAATTGGACACACTTTAATAATAAAACTAAGCATGGAAGCGTGCAAAGAAAAAAGCTGAAGAAATAGACTAGTGCATTTTAAATGAGCTCTGCTGGGCCTTTCTGTTCTGACTGTTGTTGAACTACTGAGCAGTAAATGACCCAGGCAGCAGTGAAAGAAGTCAAATAGCTTTTCAGTTGGTCAGCTGGCTGAATAAGCACACTGTTATATGAGCATGTCACTTTTTTTAGTTAGCAAGTGTGAAATGCAGTCTAGGCTATGTGTCAAAAACAGCATTGTGCTACATCACTGTATTGATCTGCTTATCTGAGAAAAAAAATCGTTATTGATTATGCCATTAAATGAAGCCTATTTCTTTGAATGGCTTCTTTTATGAGTGTAGCATTCCAAGTGCAGTCCTAGAGCCCCTCTTCAAGTTAATACCCTAATGCAGTAGCACTGTCCTAGTCCTGTTACAGTCAGTGTACTGAAATAAGTAAGTGAAGTAAGTGAACTAATCTTATCATAGAGTAATGTTCAGTCCACACATAGCATGTCCATTATTGCTTGGACATACTAGAATTACACTTGCCTCACTTATACTGCTGATCATTCTTGGTTCCTCCCAAGGTTTCTTCCTCAGCTCTGAGGGAGTTTTTCCTTGCCACGGTAACCCCTGGCTTGCTCACCTGGGGATTTTTACATGACAACATCAGTTGTAAAAAGCGTTATACATATAAATCTTATTTGATGATTTGATTTGATAAAGTTCTGGGGAGTCAGGATTGTTCATAGCAGTGTCAGAAGGACATTTTAAGAGTTTGCTGCAAGTATAGTTTTTGCCTAAAACCTTTTTTTTTCATCTGTTCATGGCAGAGAGGTACAGGCAGGGTGTTGTAAGGAAAGGTAATGCCCAAACAAACATATTTCTTCAGATTTACCACTATTTTGCAATATTCAAAATTATACATAAAATCTCAGAAGACACACATAGGTGTGATCATTTTAAAATATTAAATAAAATGGCTATATTTGCATTGCAGCCCATGGTCAAAAGTGGAGAGTTACTGGGAGGCCGGTTACTCCCAAGGATTTCTTAGTCTTGTTTGGTTGGCTCAGACAAGCAGTACAATTTTCCAAGCACTTGGAACAAAATTCTGGATAGGGGTTTTATTTTCTGGACCTGAATTAGTCACCCATGCCCCTGGTCCCTGTCATAAACATTGTAAAGCAATGTGAGTCTGTACATTTCTCTACAATGTTCAATTTCACATCAAACTACTTGGAAAGACTTAATTTGCATCTAAACAAATTAATTATGAAACAAATTCCCCTTTTACAACTCAGTGGTTCAGGGCAAGTTTGTGATGATTTAAGTACGCAGTTTGCATGATACAAATTGGTGATGTACAAGCTTCCATTGCTTTTTAGCTACATTAGCCTCACTGTGTGCATTTGGAAACCCTGTTAGATATGAATAAGTGTTTATGATCAGCTGTTGGTTTAGAGAAACACTTTTTCATCTGGGACGATAGTAGAATCAGAGAGTGAGAACAAGCGCGAGAGAGAGACCAAGGCAGAGAAAGATGGATAGATAGACTGTAACTTCTGCAGTTCTCCTGAGGCCTGCTGGAGTTTGTTTGCTCCAGATCAGAGGGTGTGTTTAGATCGATACAGCTGCCTCCTGTCACCTCAAGTAAATCATGAACTGGCGTGTATAAAACATCAAGCACAGACCGACATGTTTGTGACACTGCGGTGTGCATACCGTATAACTCCCCTTACAAATCCCTTGTCAGTCAGAGGTTTTAGCCATCTGTTTGCCTGTTTGTAGTGGAACATGTGCTTTCGGCCTGATCATTTTCTCTGTCCCTTCATGCATCAGAGCGCAACTGCTGCCGACCTGTGTTCCTTTGTCATTGTGTATGCGTGTGTGTAAAGCCACTGAACGATAATTAGCTGATGTGTGTATGTGGGGTACTTAGTGTGGTTGAGCGTGTAATAGCTTTAGCGTGGTTGAAGACATTAATCAATGAGGCGCTCCCCTTTGTGTAGCAACACAGATCAATAGGACACAAGCAAACGCGCAGTGATGACCATGGAACCCAAGCTAGCCACTGCATATTGATGGACTCTTTTGTCTTCATAAAAGCCTCTTAGCACCTTTAAAACTCTGCCCCTTTTCTTCCTGATATGTTTCCCAACCTGCACAATAATGAAATGATTTAGATTCAACATGGCAGTAGTAGTTACAGTGACATTTTCTTACGCACATAGACATGCACCTTCAACATCCAAACAAGGCAGTGCTCTGGTACATGTCTTGTAGACATTTCTCTGCCTTGTTATACTAGAATAACATTTTCCTCACTGATAGTACTGCTAATTTCCAGTTCATGCCATATTGTTGCTGTCAGAACAAAATCTCACAATAAAATAACAAGAAAGTAGCTTTACTGGAGAACTTAACTTTCAATGTACAAAACCAATTCAAATATAGTTAGGACAGTAGGTAACATGGCAATAAAAATGTGTAATTTTTGTAAAGATTTGTAAATCTACTTTGGCCTGCATTTGAACAAAAACACTAGAAAGAGAAGATATTTTATATCTTAATTTTTTTATTTTCATTTTTTGTTATATATAAAATATTTGCCTGCAGCATGTTCCAAAAGTTGAGACAGGGCAATGTAAGACTAGGAATGCTGTGAAATATTCAAAAAGCATTTTGAGCAGGTGATGCAAACATGCTTGGATATAAAAAGAGCATGCAGAAAAGGCCTAGACATTTATGAGCGAGGACAGTTGAGGCTCAGCATTTTGCCAAAAATGAATCAGCAACCAATCCAAGAGTTTAAAAAAATAACATTCCTTAGCCACAGATTGCAAAGACTTTATGTATTTCACGCACCGTAGTGCATAATAATAACAAAAGATTCAGGGAATCCAGCAAAATTTCTGTGTGTATAAAGGACAAGGCTGAAACCACAAATGAATGCCCAGGACCTTCAGCCCTTTAGATGCGTATTTCTGTGATGGATATTACACAGGAATACTTTGACAATCCTTTGTCAATAAACAAACTGTTCGTCGCTGCATCCACAAATGCAAGTTAAGACTATACTATGCACATTGTACCATGCCAGCTTCTCTGGGTTTGGCTTATCGGACATTGACTGATTTACAGTGGAAACATGTATCATAGTCTGACGAGTCAACCTTTCAGAGTGTTTATGGAGATAATAGATGCTCTCTTGGTAAAAAGAAAAAGACCCTCAAGATTATTATCAGCATAAAGTTTTTTGGAACATGTTGCAGGCATCAAAGTTATAGTGAATTTATGTTTACAAAAAACAATGACGTTCATAAAGCAAAACTTCAAATATTGTGTTTGCACTGTTTCCAATGTAACACAAGTCATACCAAATGTACTGTTTTCTATAATTTTGGACAGTTTCATTTCCATTTGTCATGAGATTTTGAAACACCATAAACATTGTATTTTTCTGCTGCTGTAACATTGAGGAGCAATGAGAAGGCGGATGCAGGCCTTAAATACAACAGGGATAACAAGGGATAACAAGACACAGGTGGAAAACACAGGTGGTAACAATCAGGGACAGAGTCTAAAAAAACAAGGGGGCCGGACTGTGAAGATAACAAAGCACATTGACATGTAAGCAAAAGCACATGGAAGACCAAACGCAAGCATATGGATAACTGGGAGGGGCCAATCATGACAGCTACGTACAGAAAAATAAGTTTTAACAGTTTTCCTCTGTTGCTACTGCTATTATTATGTGTGCAATGTCCATTTTCGGAGATAACAGTATGTCATACAGTGCCAAAAACTACATAAGTAAGTCTAGTTGAGATTTATAATCAGACAGAGCTTGAGGCAATGCCAGCGCTATGACTGGGCTCAAAGTGACTAGGTCCATCCACTTTTATCACTGGACCACCCAAAATCACTATCTAGAATTTCTTTCCGTATGTTTCAGTACTAAAATCTTATTAATAACATTTTTTACATCAACCAATCTAAATCACAGTTTAAAAAATAACCATAACACTCTCAAACACCAAGCTACTATTTTCAGAGCTAAATCTATGTACCTCTCATTACTCTGGTATGAAAACTATGAGTGTATTAATACTGTCAGAAGCGATACTTTCAAAATTTTAGAGTTACAGCAGTTACATATATTTATGGATTGGTAATGTATGAACATGGCTTATTCTAATCCCAAAAGTTGCTGAGCACATTGTAGCGCAATATAAAAATACAGTAACTACAAACTTATTCAAATCTAAATGTGTGGGCAGTAATTAGCCAGCTAACTGTGAAGACTTAAATCCCAGGAAATAAAAGTTTTGTTTTTTTTGTTTAAAGAGCTTTGTGTTTATGTGTTCTGGTCGACTAGCAGACTGGTGTCTTACTGCAGTTTCTTCTCACTGGATGTTTGAGTAACCTTTTGAGTTCTGGCTTATACTTTTTGTAGTCTATCACACTGTCTGTGGGAGTGAAATTTAGTCAACCTACAAATTTGTGATGACCTTTTATTTCTTTAACATTAAATTTTTCTTTTGTGAAACGTGAATTTTTCAGCACGCTTTCTAGCCGTATCTCTACATTTTACACTCAGACTGCGACACAGCTGCTGAGGCTGAGGCTACGCAGGTAATCTAGGGTCATCCTGTGTTCCTGAACAGCTCATGTGGATTTACCTCGCTTTTGCTGGAGCAGGCTTGTGAGCTGCGACTCTTTTTCATTTCCTGCTGTTGTTTTTTTGTGTCTATCTCTTTCACCTCTTCTTTCTGTGATTCAGTGTCTTTGCCGGAAGGTTCTCGGTCACTGGCTTCATTACCATGGTGTTTCTGCTCTGTTTGATGTGTGGCAGTGGTGAGATAAAGACAAATGGAGAGATAGATATGAGAGGATGATATCAGAGGAAGTGGAGCTACAGTGCAGATGTACTATCTAAATCAGTAACACTGTGATAAAGAGCCTTTGTATGGATGCATGGTCTCCTATCAGCCTCAGACATGAAAATGAAAAATGTAGGACAAAGAGAAAGCCTACTTCTGTGTGCGCAAAAGAAAATAAATGGTGGATGAGTCTGGGGGTGGTGCCACATGTCCAGTTAGTTTACCTCATTGTTTATAAAATAAATGAATTAATGAATGTATGAACAGATAAAAATTAAAATTAAAGTGTGTTAGTGGAGCCACAGCTGAGTGACAGACAAAAGGCATTTAACACCCTTAAAAGGCCAGGGCCAGCTGGCCCAAATTTTTCTTACACACTTCTATAACCTGAGTAGTTTAAATTTGCATTATAGTCCCTGTGGTCACTAAATAATAGTACCTACTATGTGCTAAGCCTAGGATTTTAAAGGGTTAAGCCAATGACTGATTCATTAAAACCAACTTCCAGCACTACATATAGCATTTGTCTTATTTTGCTATTTGTATTGCTGTCTTATATTGTCTTAGTTATAATATAACAGCATATCCACGTAAACATCACTGTGACTAAACTGTGACCTAGTGCATTAGTTTGTGTATCACAGTAACAAACATTTTTACTGAATTTGTGAGCTTCAGCTCCCACTCATTTTTTTCAATACTAAACTTGGTCAAAACTTTCTAGGGCATTGCTGTAGTACTTTCAAATGTGGTGAAAAGATCAAAAGCCTACTCAGCCCCATGGTTCCAGCCGCCCTGGATGGGTCTGTGTGTGTGTTTGTGTGTGTCTGGGCAGAGAATCAACAGTATGTCTATGACCAGTAAAAGCAAAGGAGTTCAACTTGGACTTCGTGTAGTCCACTCTGGCAGGCAGTAGAGGGTAACTGCATGGTGCAAGGCTCTGGTCCTGGGGGGAGCCAGAGATGACTTATCAGCTCAATGCACACAATAACAGGGACATAAGGCCAGCCAGCTCTTTCCCTCTATGGGAGATCAGTAAGTGCTTTTTGATGTACAATATCTATGTGGATATGTAATGATACTCTTATTCAGTCTGTGCTACTTAATGAAGTTTTACCTATATAAGGCCTATGTTTAACTGCCAGGTTAGCTCACTGCACGACTCCTTTAAGCCCTGTTGGAGCTGGCTAAGTTTAACCTGGGGAGGTGCTGTAATTTGAGTGATTGCTGACAAGAGACACGATTTGAATCCAGTATGAATCTGCAATGACCGGAGTTTGCTAAATAATGATTATCTCCCTTAGTAATAGAGTCCTGTTCAAATCCACATCACATTAATGTAAAAACAAAATAATTAATAGAAAACAGCATTACATTTTTTGTGACCTGATAAATATGCTAAAATAAACTAAAATAAAGCTTGAATTGGTCAAATTCCTTAATCAACAAGTTGACAAGACTGCTGGAATGTGCAACATTTTTGGTGATTTGGCTGTATTACAATGGCTATATATATATTTATATATATATATATATATATATATATATATATATATATATATATATATATATACACACACACACACACACACACACACACACACACACACACACACAGACACATTCGGTCAAAAGTGTGGAGTCTAATGCCACTTTTGTTTTGATTTGAATTATTATGATTTCAGTGTAAAGGTTATTGTTATATATATGGCCATGTTTTACGATAAGATCCTTAAATTCTTTGCTATTCGTGTCAAATTCACATCAACACAAACCAAAAAAGTGGACAAATACAGAATGTAAATTGAATGTAAATGTAATTCCTTGTGCAACGCATGAAATAATTAAATATGGAGTGCCTTATTTACATTTGAATAGTCTAGCAAAATGAAAGTAAGTTCTGAGCATCTAAAGTTGAATGTGAAATTTAATTTGGTAGTGTTATGTCCTTGTTTTCATGTTGTTTTGTTTGATCTCTCCTGATTCCCGGGACTCCGTTGGGCCCCAGTTTCAGCCCCCCCAGCAGGCAGCTGTCTGTGCTTCAGCCGCCATTTATAATGAAGAGATTAGTCAGTGAGAAATAGTTTCACCCGCTTTGATAATCCAGCCGGACTCTATTAGTGTGTCTAGAGAGAGCAGCTGCCCAGCCCAAGTTTCCCAGACACATCCACCATGTATACATCTTTACGCTGACCCATACTCACACTCATGCTGACCACACACTCACACTGGCTCAGAGTTCCAAAATAAGAAATGACAGGCTTCACATATTATGTGAGAAACATGTTTTGTGGAAGTAGGACCTATACAGATGGATGGGACTTGGCGATATATAACATTTGGTGTTGGTGTTAACATAATCTTAATAAATCTTTGTCAAATCATCAGAAAAAGATCTCAAATAAAATTTCCTTATCATTTTCTGGGAATAATTAATTGTTCCTTGTGCTGGATATTGGTTTTACAAGAGTCCTACATTTATATTGAAGAAAAGGTAACAGTGACATTTTTTGCTTACCTAAAAATGCTGGGGGAGTATTTTAAGCACTACATGGTAGATGTTGTTCACTGAGGTGGTGGTCATAGTTTTGCACTTTCAGACTAGATGCATCATTAGTTTCACTCACGCATTAAAATGTTGTATAAAAGTACATTTATGAATAATAATACAACCATTGCTGTATCAATATGCATGTCATTACAAGCTTATCCACAGTATATTGCTGTATTGATATTTGACTCTTTCTAGTGGTATGCATTATTTTATAGACATAAAAGACACATTTTCAGACATAAGCAAGATACATTTGAAATGTAAGCAGAATGTGATTGTTTTCTTGTAACGCAAGTCAGAAACCATTATCATCTTAAGACTGATAACCTATTGCCTATTGATAACCTAAAGAGTACTAGAATAGTAATAAATAACAAAAATACTGAGAAACAGATACATTTTTCCCCTGGATTTTCAGTAAGCCATAAAATTGCAAATGTGTATCTTTGTATCTTCCTGAAAATGGCATCCATATTGTACCAATAGTTCAAAAGCAGTGGCTTCTCAAAGTATACAAATTTTCTGTAGCATTAATTTCAAGAAAAGACCACACTCACTTTTTAAAACTTATACCTCTAAGAAATGAATAAAGCTGCAAGCCTACAATTTTTCACATTATAAGTTGGCCAACTGCATTATTTCTTAAAAGAGTAATACTGAACTACCTGTTACAAGTGAAGCACAAACGCCAACAAAAACTACCATAAGTAGAGCACCTGTAAACAGGGATTTCTACCGGAGTGTGTAGAAGCTGACACACTTTAACAAACTGCAGCGTTAGCTTAATGTCACTAGTCCACTCTCAATTCTCACAAACATTAAGTGAGTGCTAAATTCTCACAGGGGGTCATGGTGCGTTTATACCTCAGCCCCTGAGAGCAGCTTTCCTAAGGCGAGTATTTAGCAGTTAAGAGACTCTCAGCACTTTTCAGTAATAGCATTGTAATATCAGAGGCTCTGGGACCAAACAGCATTTAACCTCCTGCATCCTGCCGGGCGCGGTGGAACTGAGGCAGGCCGTGCTCAGGCCCTGACTGCAGGCCAGCACAAAGACAGGTGGATTGATGCTGGAAGCTAGTGTGGCCATGTTTAAGGGAGCAATAAGCAAAAATTTCCTGCATGCCTAGCAGGAAATGCTCACTTACATCACAGAGGAAAAAGTGTGGAGTGAGCAGTAAAGCAAAGAAAGCAAGCACATACACACAACCCCACACACCTCACTGCTTCTTCTACACACACGTACACACGCGTACACACTTCTCATTGTTTTTTTTACACACACACACACACACACACACACACACACACACACACACACACACACACACACACGCGCGCGCGCACGCACACACAGCTTTTTCTGCCTTTTTTCTCTTTCTACCTCCACCCCTTTCTCTGTCTCTCTTTTACACATAAACATGCACAAAACGTAGTAGAACAGATAGCTAGTTTGAAGAGTAGTGGAGTACTAGAATATTTCACCTGTGGTAGTAGTGTGCAGTATGGCCAAAAATGTATATTACAGTATAATTTATATTTCTGACCCATTCAGTATATATCACAGTATAGTGTATACTCAGGAAAATAAAGCAAGAGGGTTGTTTGACTTAGAAGCTGAAAATGTGTTGATTTTAAATGCATTAACTGGGTTCTTTTTACATAATGTTCACATAAAAGGGCCAAAAATAAATGAAAAAAAGAAAGTACATTTCAGTAAAATAAATTAAAATATTTTGATCCAGAGAGAATTCTATTCAAACAAAACCTAAATAAATTGCATGTAAATGTTTCAATTTAGTTCCATTAACAATTGAACAAAGTCTGTGTATATTAAATCTACTCTATTTGTTTAAATGGAAATGTGTGGCATAATGAATCAGGTTTATACAATTATTTCTTTGAGTATGTTTGTGTATATTTTTTTTAATAAAACCATTTTGCATGCTTAAGCAAACCCAATTTTCTAGATAAACAGTGGTGTATTATTCTGGGATGTCCTTTTACTTTCCTTTTAAGAACCATATTTAGTAAATATGGACACAGAAGAATAGAATTTACAACCATACAACCACTGTGTTTGCACTCTACATTTAACCCATCCGTGCAGTGAAACACCCACATACATGCATGCTAGTGAGCACACACAGGGGGCAGTGAGCACACTTGCACGGAGCAGTGGGCAGCCCTATCCACGGTGACTGGGGAGCAATGTCAGCCAAGGGGATTGAACCTGCAACCTTCCAGTCACAGGGCTGGTTCCCTAACCTCCAGCCCACGACTGCCCCCTACTCAGACCGTGCACCCTGTCCAAAAAAGGGTCACTGGGACCTACCCCTGGAGCAAGGCCTGGGGTTAGTGTCCCTCAGTGAGCGCCTGGTAGCCCATGTAACCCGGCAGGGCTCAGCCCAAAGAGGCAACATGGGGAAACCATGTAGGCCCACCACCCACAAGATCCAGCATGGGGGAGTGGCGCAGTGCCGTACAGGCAGTGGGAGATGACGGGGAGGACCTTGGTGGCTAAAGCCCCTGCAGCAGGAACTGGCTCTTGGTATGTGGAATGTAACCTCACTGGGGGGGGAAGGAGCCAGAGCTTGTACAGGAGGTTGAGAGGCTCACCTCCACCCACAATGTCAGCTCTGGAACCAAACTCCTGGATAGGGGTTGGTCCCTCTCCTACTCAGGGATTGCACAAGGTGAGAGGCGCCGGCGGCTGAGGGGATACTCACGGGTCCCCAGATGGTGGCCGTGTACTTTGTCCTGGTGGACAAGAATGTCGCCTCAATGCGAATTAAAATCACAGAGAGGAAAACTCTGACTGTTGTGTGTGCTTATGCAACAAACAAGAAGTCAGAGTATTCTGCCTTCTTGGAGTGAGTGGGTAGGGTTCTGGAAAGGGCCCCGCCTACAGATTCCATAGTCTTACTGGGATACTTCAATGCTCATGTTTGGCAGTAGGCCAAAGTCAATAGTGCGGGTGTGCCGGCAACGAATGCTGGGGGCCCTGTTCGGAATGATTTTAATTCCCACCTCTGGAAGAGCTTTTCTCATGTCCCGGAGGAGGTAGGGGACATGGAGTCTGAATGGACCCTGTTCAAAACCTCCATTGTGGAAGCTGCCAGGTGTTGCTGTGGCCAAAAGCTTGTGGGTGCCTGTTAGAGTGGTAACAAGTGGAGAGGGAAGCCGTCAAGCTGAAGAAAGAGGCCTTTAGGGACTGGATGGCCCAAAGGACTCCCGACTCAGCAGATAGGTACCGACAGTTAAAAAAAGTGGCAGCAGTAACAGTGGCTGAAGCTGGACAACTATTCGGTGACTCAGGAGTGGTAAGGGTGGCTTTACCCAAGCTGTATTTGGCAGGGGTGGAGAAACTCTGACTTCAAATGAGAATATTGTTGGTCAGTGGAAGGAGCACTTTGAGGAACTCCTTAATCTGGGAGACATGCCTCCATCATGGGAGTCAGGGCCAGAAGGTTCTGGTGTGGCAAGCTCCAGTTCACTGGTGGAGGTCACTGAGGAAGTTGGCAAGCTCTTCAGTGGCAAGGTGCTGGGAGTGGGAGATTTGTCCAGAGATGCTTAAGGATCTGGATTTTGTGGGGCTGTCATGGCTGACACACATCTGCAATATTGCATGGACCTTGGGAACAGTACCCTTGGACTGGCAGACCGGAGTGGTGGTCCCTATTTTTGAGAAAGGGGACCGGAGGGTATACCAGGGTATTACACTGCTCAGCCTCCCTGGGAAAGTCTATGCCAAGGTGTTGGAAAAGAGACTTCGACTGATAGTTGCACCTGAGATTGAAGAAGAACAATGCGGATTACGTCCCGGCCATGGAACAATGGACTTTTTGGAGTTTGCCAACCCAGTCTATATGTGTTTTGTGGACTTGGAGAAGGCTTACAATCGTGTTCCCTGAGATATCTTGTGGGAGGTCCTCTGGGAGTTTGGGGTGCTGGGGCTACTACTCTGGGTCATGTAATCTCTGTACTCCCGGAGTGAGAGCTGTGTTCGTATACTCGGCATTAAGTCAGACTCTTTCAGTGTTAGTGTGGGACTCCGCCAGAGTTGTGTCTTGTCTCCACTCCTGTTCGTGATGTTCATGGACAGGGTGTCAAGGTGTAGCCGAGATCAGGAGGGCATTATGTGTGGAGGCAAACAATGTTGTTTTTTGGCTGGATCACATGTATGCCTTCAGCGCTCACTGGAATACTGCAGCCGATTGTGAATCAGTCGGTATGCGGATCAGCAGCTCCAAGTCTGAGTCCATGGTCCTAGCCTGGAAAAGGATGGCACTCAAGGGAAAGGACTTGCCCCAGGTGAAGTAGTTTAAGTATCTTGGGGTCTTGTTCACGAGTGATGGGAAGAGGGATCGTAAGATCGAGGAGCTCAGTCACCCAGGAGGAGCTCGGAGTAGAGTCTGGGAGCGGCTTGGGGTTCCCAGGAATGAGCTGGAGGAAGGATGGGGTTGCCTGCGATTCTCTGCTCTCTCAACTGCTATCTGGATTAAGTGGTTAATGATGATGATGATATTTAGTCAATCTAAAATATTTGTAGTGGGCAAAAAATGAAAAATTAACAATACATCGACAGATATCAGCATTGCTTTGTAATCCGCTCCCACTATATATGTCTTTAATAACTGTGTACTTGTGAACAACATATGCAACAACAATGTAACTACTAATGCTGTTACAGATAGATAACAGACGTACAGCTTATGTAATTACACAAGTGTATCTTAATAGTTGTAACAGTCTATTCTCTTTCACGTAATTACAAAAGGGTAATAACACAAATCTAATTACATTCATAATCAGACTAGAACAGCAGTGTTAGAAGTTAATTTCTCCCCCAGAAGTAAAAGGAAGTATGTAATTAACGTACATGAAGACATTATTAACACCGTAGCTGCCAGCTTTTCTGACATTTAGCTAGCATTTATATTGCTAATGCTGTGACATTGTAACCAATTGCAGTTTAAAACCATTCTGTATGCATATGTGACGGTATAGCAGATGGCTCCTTATCTTAATATCTAATGATATTAATTCAATGTGTTGCATTACCCCCAATGCAATTTCTATATTACCACTCCATTATTACACAGTAACTATATAAAAACTACACAGGAACTGTCAACTTATTTTAAAGTGTAACTGTAACACTACGCTACAGACACCACAGGAAAGTTTCTGTGTAGAATATACACTGGGATAATTTCATAAGGCAAAACTGAAGCTGATAACATGTTATTACATAGGCTGTGCTTCTGTAATGCATATTCTGTAACAATAACCAAATACTCATATATGTTATTCATGTGTAGGTACACAGTTATTAGAGACACTTAATATAAAATGGGGCCTGTAACCCTAGCAAGATAAAGGTCAGTGCATCTTGGCTTCTCTGAGTTCAACAAAAGTGTTTTATGTCCAAATGTCTTAAGTCATTAGGTCAGACTCTGTTGGCATTTGGGAAATATTACAAGCTATTGACACTATCAGTACTGGCTGAGGATCTGCAAAGTGTCTTTGCTTATAGTAAGGACTAGGCCCTGAGCAGCTGACCATAGGGTGCCATATTCAGTGCCCCGAGCAGGTGACATAAGGGTGATGTAAATGGTGCATGTGGAAAGCCAACTGGTCTTTATGCTAGGCTAATGGCTAACCCCAAGATACCAGCTTTATAGACTCTAGATTGCATTCCCTGTTGTTTTTGTTTCTGTTTGACATGCATGCATGTGAAGGGGGATCAGAATTTGTCAGAAAAACTGTTGTTGAAAATGTGTACTTGGATTGTTCATCTACACTATGTATTTTTGTTAATTTTTTAGTTCAGAGTAAATTATACTATGTCCTTAACCAGACTGATAAGTCTGCATGACCTTAATGAAGAGCCGGATGCAGTTTGAGCAGTTTGAGAGAAGTTTTAGGGATGTATCTATGAAAAACATTTGGCTGACTATTGACTTTAGTGCATTAGCCCTGTTGCTTCAACGCTGAACTAAAGAAGCATACTCTGGACACCAGATTTTTCACTGATCCTTAACACTTACATTTAAGTCTTCTGCCTTTCCTGTGAATGCACAGTCAATCCTGTGTATTCTTTGAACATGCGATTGTGTATGTGTGTGTGTGTATGCATGTGTGTGTGTGTGTGAGTGCGGCTCACTGTGACTCTCGTAATTCAGCACTAATCTCGCCGGGTTGGACTGCAGAACAGCTGAAGTGGCAGGAAATCAAGTTTCCAGGCCATTAGGCACGCTGTAGCAGTGGCTGATTTATTACTGTGGGGGCATTTCTGAGTGTGAACATTATCTGAGAATAAATCAGTCTGCCCCTGAAAACACTGCTAGAAAGAGAGCTTACAGAACAAAAAAGACCTGAACGGTTTGTGTGCATCTCTAGGTGTGTGCATGTGTTTCAAATGATTTGGACATACACACCATATTCAGTGTATATACATATACCTACTAAGTAAAAATATGTGTGTTGGTGTGAATCCAGTATTGTGCAGAATTCAGAGCCAAGCCTTCATTTATTTAATTTCCAGTCAAAACAACTATTCAGTAGAATTCATTAGATGTAAGATAATCTGCTTGGATAAAGGGAAAAAAAGCAAAGGGAAATAAGAGAAAAACAGGAGTTTTCAAAACTGTAGCTGTGCGACTCCTGACACTGTGCAAGACCTAGCAGACCACCAAAACTGTCAACACCAGATAAACAGAACTTGAATCATCTTACATCTTTGAGAAATAGGAGAAAATCAAGCTCCACTCTGACAAAATCTGAGGGAAATAAAATAGAAGGAAATTTCCAAAACAAAGAAGCTGCTGGTGTTGTCAGAACAGTGGACTGTCCACCCCAAAGTCCAGGCTTCAACATCTTTAAATGTGTTTCAGATTTCTATTATATTATCATAAATCATATTATATTATATGAAATTATATGTTTAATTGTTTAGGCTTCTTAATCACAGATTTAACTTGAAATCAAAACACACGTGCAGACACACGCGCCCACACACGCGCCCACACACACGCACACACACACACACACACACACACACACACACACACACACACACACACACACACACACACATAAATATGTATACATATAAATATATATAAATAGATAAAACACACACAACTGACAAAAATGTGTGGGGTGTTTCGTCTGGTCAGAGGAAAGAAGACAAGGAAAGTTGGTGGTGGAATGAGGAAGTCCAGGAGAGTATTCAGAAGAAGAAGGCAGCTAAGAAAAATTGGGATAACCAGAGAGATGAAGGAAGTAGGCAGGAGTACTGTGAGGCTTGTTGCATAGTGAAAAGAATAGTGGCAAAGGCAAAGGCTCAGGCCTATGATGAGCTGTATGAGAGGCTGGACAGTAAAGAAGGAGTAAAGGACTTGTATCGTTTGGCTAAACAGAGAGATAGAGCTGGAAAGGATGTACAGCAGGTTAGGCTGATAAAGGATAGAGAGGGAAATGTACTAGTGAGTTAACAGAGAGTGTTGAGTAGATGGAAGGAGTACTTTGAAGAACTAATGAATGAGGAAAACGAGAGAGAGGAGGACAACGGGGGGAGAGATAGTGGATCAGGAAGTGCAGAGAATTAGTAAGGTGGAAGTGAGGGCAGCTTTAAAAAGGATGAAGAATGGAAAGGCAGTTGGTCCAGATGACATACATGGTATGGATATGTTTAGGAGAGAAGGCAGTGGACTTTTTAACCAGGTTGTTTAACAAAATCCTGCAGAGTGAGAGGATGCCTGATGAGTGGAGAAGCAGTGTACTGGTCCCCATTTTTAAGAACATGGGTGATGTGCAGAGCTGCAGTAACTACAGAGGTATGAAGTTGATGAGCCACACCATGAAGGTATGGGAAAGAGTTGTTGAAGCAAGGCTAAGGCGAGAGGTTCAGATCAGTGAGCAGCAGTTTGGTTTCATGCCCAGAAAGAGTACCACAGATGCAATTTTTGCATTGAGAGTGTTGGTAGAGAAGTACAGAGAAGGTCAGAAGGAGCTACATTGTGTCTTTGTGGATCTAGAGAAGGCATATGATAGGGTGCCAAGAGAGGAACTGTGGTACTGTATGAGGAAGTCAGGTATAGCTGAAAACTATGTTAAGGTGGTGCAGGACATATATGAGGATAGTGAGACAGTGGTGAGGTGTGGAGTTGGAGTGACAAATGGTTTCAAGGTGAAGGTAGGGTTACATCAGGGATCAGCTTTGAGCCCCTTCTTGTTTGCAGTGGTGATGGAAAGGTTGACAGATGAGGTCTGGCAGGAGGCTCCATGGACCATGATGTTTGCAGATGACATTGTAATCTGTGGTGAGAGTAGAGAGCAGGTGGAAAAAATCTGGAGAGGTGGAGGTTTGCACTGGAGAGGAGAGGAATGAAGGTCAGTAGAGACAAGACGGAATACATGTGTGTGAATGAGAGGGAGGCAGGTGGAAAGGTGAAGATGCAAGGAGTAGAGGTCGTAAAGGTGGATGACTTCAAATATCTTGGGTCAACCATCCAGAGCAATGGACAGTGTAGAAAAGAGGTGAAGAAGAGGGTGCAGGCACGATGGAGTGGGTGGAGACAGGTGTCAGGGCTGATGTGTGACAGAAGGATAGCAGCAAGTGTGAAAGGGAAGGTTTACAAGACAGTAGTGCGTCCTGCTATGATGTATGGTTCGGAGACTGTGGCTCTGTCTAAAAGACAGGAGGCAGAGCTGGAGGTGGCGGAGATGAAGATGCTGAGATTTTCGTTGGGAGTGACAAGGATGGACAAGATTAGAAATGAGCAGATCAGAGGGACAGTGAAGGTGGAGCAGTTTGGAGATAAAGCCAGAGAGGCCAGGTTGAGATGGTTTGGACATGTGTTGAGGAGGAATAGTGGATATATTGGTCAAAGAATGTTGGAGATGGAGCTGCCGGGTAGAAGGAGAAGAGGTAGACCTCAGAGAAGGTTTATGGATGTAGTGAAGGTGGACATGGAGATTGTTAGTGTAAAAGTAGAGGAGGCAGTGGATAGGGCAAGATGCTGTGGCGACCCTTAAAGGGAGCAGCCGAAAGAAGAAGAAGAAGAAGAAGGTAAAACACACACACACACCCACACACACATATGTGTGTGTGTGTGTGTGTGTTTATATATATATTTATATATATATATATATATATATATATATATATATATATATATATATATATATATATATATATGTATATATATATTTATGCACACACAGTTCTGTGCAATGAACTGTGCAATGATCAGCATTTTATTCTTTTTAATTTCTAGTCAAAGTGCCTATCAGTTGACTTTTTTTTTACCCTAAGAATCACCCATAGTTCAAGCTGCAAATTGAATGTGCACCACTTTAGGCTTCAGGTGAATTAGTTTGAATTGGAAACCGCTCTACACTCTTTCATTTGGTGAATGATGGAGAAAGGACTCTTTAAACTGCCAGATGGCTGTGTGTAGTTACTGTCAGGGTGAGTTTAGTTATCACTGGAGTACATCCAGCCTACGATATCACACGCAAGCCAATCTCACATCACAACACCAACAGTGTTAGTCCTGGTAATACTCAACAGACCACACCAAACAGTCATTGGTGGCAAACAATGGACATGTCAACCTCCAGCAAATTAAAAGGTAGCAATTCCTAACTGGATAGTCATAGCATGCACATTGATTTACACAACTTTATTTATCTTATGTGCCCTCGAGAGCCACAGACCTTACTGAGATGCATGAGCTGCATTAAACAGAAAGGGCAAAATTAGCTAAGGAGTTGGAGGTAACAGCAATGGACACACCTAGTGTTGAGTGAATAAAACTCTCTCATAATGGAAAAAAAAGAAGAAAATGGTAACTTTACAGGAGAAAGAAAAAACCTTGTTTGGAGCCAGACTTTTTGGGTCATTTCTAATGAGTTTCAACAACTATACATACATATTTATATATGTATATATTTTCAATTATGAGGGAGTTTTATTCACTCAACAGTAGGTGTGACCATATATATGTGTGTGTGTGTGTGTGTGTGTGTGTGTGTGTGTGTGTGTGTGTGTGTGTGTGTGTGTATTTATCATAAGGATAATCACTGTGACTTCCATGGCCTCCTCCTTACCCACCTTTTTCTGTCTCTCTCTCTCATTTTCTGTTTCTCTCTGTGGGGCCTGAGGGCTTAGTGTAATGGCTCTACTAACAACTACTCTGCCTGCCCTCCTGCACCTCTGCTCTGCTACGGTGAGAAATGGACCATCACTGCAAAAATGAAAGAGTACGAGATGGAGAGAAAGTGAAACAGGGAGCGGTCGAGCAGGCGAGAGGGGCGGGCAGAGTGACAGAGATAGGAAGGAGAGAGAGAGAGAGAAGGCAGGAGAGAAAGCAAAAGAGGAATAGCCCTCTTCATGTCTGATTTGGAGAGTTGAAAGTGCTCTCAGACAATAGCCGGGATGAATAGCTGTTGTCTGCTTTCAGCTTGTTTTATGCCTGATGTCCCTTCACAGGAAATGCTGCAGCAGATGGCAAGTATGTGTATGTGATGTGTGTGTGTTTGTGTGTGTGTGTGTGTGTGTGCGTGTGTGTGTGTGTGTGTGTGTGTGTGTGTATGTATGTAATTACAGTTTTAGAGCGCCTGCTTGCATTAAATGAAAATACACTTGTGAAGGGTGAAGGGCATGCACTGATAAGGAAGGAGTGGCTCTACAGAAGGCGTCATTATCCACTACTGCTGATGACTCCAAGACACACACACACACACACACATGCACACACAAAGCAAAAATGGTTGGAATAAGTGTTCTAGCTCTTGAGTTGAAGGGTACACCAGCTACTGCAGTTCATCCACAAGATGCACTTTAGGAGGAACGCAGTATCTCTGATAACCTCTATTCAGATGTGAGGCCAGGTTACAATATGTGTGCAAATAAGCTTGGGCAATATGGCAACAATATAACATCACAGTACTTGACATTTTGATGTTATGATGTTTACTTTTTTGATGTTTGTGAATAAGTTGAAATGGATAAATCATACCAAAAGAGTCATGACACACTTTAAAAAGCTATGAAGCTATAAAAAAGCTATGTGTGCAAAAAAGCTACACACTGTAAAAACACCCAATTTAAAGCTTGTTGGCCCATGTAAATTTTTCTTGTTAACTAAACTAAAAAAAAATTCAGAGGTTAAACTAGTTTTTCAGTTTGGAGCGTAAATATTAAATCTCAAAAATATCAAAAGGCTAATGACAATTGACATAAATTTTTTGGCCATTATACAAACAAAAACATTTGAAGACGGAAAATCCTGATTTTTGTGTTGGGCACTTCAAATGCTTACTTTAGAATTGACTGCATTTAAAATGCTTACTATGTTGTTTATGCTATCTTGAGTCTGTTTTTTTTGTGGTTCATGCAGTTGTTCAGCCAAAGTACTGAATGAAATTTCTGTATCAATTCTGTATTTCTGGGCAGTGTTAGGGTAGTACTCACAAAAAAGAAACGCATTACAAATTGCTAATTACATGTCTCAAATTGTACTGGGACTCATTACCTTATGGGAAAAAAAGTTGCACTGACAGCTGACTCAAGTAGCATGTGTACTGTAAATTATGGACAAGGACAGACACTGATAATCTGCAGAGTGGAAATTCATGTTTTCAATGCATTGCAGGTGATTACTTGGTTACATATGGTTAAAAGAAGTGACAAAATTCTTATTAAGTCAGCAACTGTAATGTGATTACAAGAATATAAACTAATACATTACACTACTTTGTCACAGAAAAAAGTAATCAAATTACTGTCACGCATTACGCTGTACAACATTACCCTCCTAGATTCATGTGGAGGTTCTTTAATCTTTAAAAAGTATTTTTACATTTGCACATCTCATTTACAAAACTGTCTCTGAACATCCATTGAAAGCCTCCTTAGCATATCAAACTGGTTCTAGAGCTGCACTTCTACTCCTTTTGGCACCTTTTTTTACAACTGTGTGTGTAACTGTTTGGTGTTAGGGTTTGTGTGCAGCACATGTTGTGTCTGTCTGTCTGTCAGTCTGTCAGGCACCATGAGGAAAGAAGAGTGTCAGACAAGCGTAGGGCTGTAGACACACATGTACTCACACACTCTCTAATCCTTTTACAGCCCCCCCAAAGCACACACAGACTGCCACACGCCTGGATTGTGGAACAAGAATGATTTATAACCAGCCATATCTAATGGATTGCCCTGCTGCATGAGAAATTATGAAAAGAAATTAATTAGCCTTTAGTGACCCTGCTGTCTGTTTCTGTCTCACTCATGCACCCCCAACCCCCATCCCTCCCAACCTTCAATCCCCCCCCAAACACAGTGCTCTGTGTGGGTGGTGTTGGAAGGGTGTTAGGGAATTGGGAAGAGGGAGAGGAGAAGAGATGGGATGAAGAGTGTGCCTCTTTTAGCCTCTGACACTGGGCCGCCTGCGCTGGAGGTAATTAGAATTTAAATAGGCTGCTCCTGTCATGCCAAAGATCTGACTGGCCTATTACTCACACTCTCTCTCACACTCTCTCTCTCTCTCTCTCTCTCTCTCTCTCTCTTACACACACAAATACACACAAACACACACACACTGGCACAAAAAACACATGTATGCTGACTAAGGCCTGACTGATATCAACATTATGCCACCGATACCAACACTGTTTATGGAGCTAATATACTGATAAAGGTTAGTTTCTCAAAAAATGAATTCATTGCAAATTACTGAGTACTTCTTTCTGTAATGGCGTTACTTTACTTAATACTTTTTAAAAATAGTTCTTTACATTATTCTGTAAAACACAAACACTTCTACATCAACTATAAAAGAAAAAAAAACTTTTATAGTCCTTTTTTTGAGAAAAAATAGCCACAATGAACATAATTCAAAATAAATGATATAGAGGAAATGTATGTTTAATTCATTGCCTGGCTAATTTATGTCTTATTAGGCAAGACCTGTGTAGTCATTATCATATAGACCAAGCAATTTCAAAGTAAAATTTGTGCTTTATTGATAGATTCTTCCTTGAAACCAATAAGTACAGTATGTAATTTGAATCACTAACCAATATATTACTCAGGTTCTGATACTAACATGCACACGCTAATGTGACTGTTTTGTTGCACTTTCAGTGAATGCAGAGGGACTTTAGGATCTGCGGCTGGAGGTTAAGTTCAGTGCTCCTGTCAACTCTTTCCTGAGTGGAACTATTACAATTTGCAGCAACTTGAAAACCCCATCATTTCTAATAGCACTTATGGGTCAAAAACAGGAGAAAATCACTGCTGTCCTCCCTCAGCTGAAATGGCCCCAGGATGCTTAGATAGCACCGCTTTCAGACTGTCTTTGAGTTACATTGCTAGACTACCACCATACAAACCTACAGTGGGTTGCAAAAGTATTCAGCCCCCTTGAACTTTTCAACCTTTTGCCACATTTCAGGCTTCAAACATAAAGATATGAAATTGACATTTTTTGTGAAGAGTCAACAACAAGTGGGACACAATCGTGAAGTGGAACGAAATTTGTTGGATATTTTAAACTTTTTTTAGAAATAAAAAACTGAAAAGTGGGGCGTGCAATATTATTCAGCCCCCTTGCTTTAATACTTTGTAGCGCCACCTTTTGCTGTGATTACAGCTGCAAGTGGCTTGGGGTACGTCTCTGTCAGTCTTGCACATCGAGAGACTGAAATTTTTGCCCATTCTTCCTTGCAAAACAGCTCGAGCTCAGTGAAGTTGGATGGAGAGCGTTTGTGAACAGCAGTTTTCAGCTCTTTCCACAGATTCTCGATTGGATTCAGGTCTGGACTTTGACTTGGCCATTCTAACACCTGGATACGTTTATTTGTGAACCATTCCATTGTAGATGTTGCTTTATGTTTTGGATCATTGTCTTGTTGGAAGATAAATCTCCGTCCCAGTCTCAGGTCTTTTGCAGACTCCAACAGGTTTTCTTCCAGAATGGTCCTGTATTTGGCTCCATCCATCTTCCCATCAATATTAACCATCTTCCCTGTCCCTGCTGAAGAAAAGCAGGCCCAAACCATGATGCTGCCACCACCATGTTTGACAGTGGGGATGGTGTGTTCAGGGTGATGAGCTGTATTGCTTTTACGCCAAACATAAGTTCGATTTTGGTTTCATCTGACCAGAGCACCTTCTTCCACATGTTTGGTGTGTCTCCCAGGTGGCTTGTGGCAAACATTAAATGAGACTTTTTATGGATATCTTTGAGAAATGGCTTTTTCTTGCCACTCTTCCATAAAGCCCAGATTTGTGCAGTGTACCACTGATCGTTGTCCTATGGACAAAGTCTCCCACCTCAGCTGTAGATCTCTGCAGTTCATCCAGAGTGATCATGGGCCTCTTGGCTGCATCTATGATCAGTCTTCTCCTTGTTTGAGCTGAAAGTTTAGAGGGACGGCCGGGTCTTGGTAGATTTGCAGTGGTCTGATGCTCCTTCCATTTCAATATGATCGCTTGCACAGTGCTCCTTGAGATGTTTAAAGCTTGGGAAATCTTTTTCTATCCAAATCCGGCTTTAAACCTCTCCACAACAGTATCTCGGACCTGCCTGGTGTGTTCCTTGGTCTTCATGATGCTCTCTGCGCTTTAAACAGAACTCTGAGACTATCACAGAGCAGGTGCATTTATACGGAGACTTGATTACACACAGGTGGATTCTATTTATCATCATCAGTCATTTAGGTCAACATTGGATCATTCAGAGATCCTCACTGAACTTCTGGAGTGAGTTTGCTGCACTGAAAGTAAAGGGGCCGAATAATATTGCACGCCCCACTTTTCAGTTTTTTATTTCTAAAAAAAGTTTAAAATATCCAATAAATTTCGTTCCACTTCACAATTGTGTCCCACTTGTTGTTGATTCTTCACAAAAAATTACAATTTCATATCTTTATGTTTGAAGCCTGAAATGTGGCAAAAGGTTGAAAAGTTCAAGGGGGCTGAATACTTTTGCAACCCACTGTATATGTTCTTGCTGAAAATAACTAGTCTTCACTATATATTTAAGGTTATTTCAGATTCAAAGTAGCAATACAATTAACATTCAGGGCTCCTTCTGCTCATAAATCACATAGGGACTGGTAAAAACTGTAAAATTAAAATTACCCATTCTAATTAAATCGGAAGCCGTTATCAGAGGGTACTCTGCTGAGATTGCTGCCACCCCATATCTCTCATCTCTTGTGTGACTGAGTGTTTTATATTGCCTAGTAGAATGATATTATAATGTACAGAGAGAAAGAGAGAGAGAAAGAGAGACAGAGCGATGTATATGGCAGTAATTTCTTTGAAGATGTATATATATATATATATATATATATATATATATATATATATATATATATATATATATACATCTTCAAAGAAATCTTCAAAGAAATATAATTGTATCAGTGTAATACATTTTATAAATGTGGAAACAATGTATATATTTGAGTCCCAGTATTTTTAGTGTAGAAGCATAGTAAAATGCATTACATAGAAAATAAGTAGTAATAATGAAAAAAAGGAAAAGTTACATTTCAAACTCCTGACTCCTGGGATCAAATCTCCAGACGGTCCTTTCTGTGTGTATGTTCTCCCTGTTTCGATGTGGGCTTTCTCTGCGTGCTCCAGTTTCTGTAGTCTAAAGATTTGCTAAATTGCTCCTGCGTGTGAATGTATATGTCTGTGTGTCTGAGCTATGACTTGTCCAGGGTATACCCTGTCTTATGCTCAGTGGCCTCTGGAATAGGCTCCAACATCCCCTGTGACCCTGTGATAAATGGCTTAGATAGTGTGTGTGTGTGCGTGTGTGTGTGTGTGAAAATGCCAGTTGACACTTCATGACCAAAGTACCTGTAAAAATAGACTTTGAAGACGTGTATCATTTTGTAGTTGGCATCATGCGTATATTAAGATCTCTGGATAAAAAAGGTCAGAAACATAATGGCAAACAACATAAATGTCTATTAAACTTTTATAGACCAAAACTAGCTACTCAAGCTGTAGCCTACTACAACCAAAACAACTTAACCACATTTGACAAAGCTTGCTGGCTTACATGGGGTATTTTGGTGAGCTTACCAGTCTTACTATGGCAGTTCAATGTGCAGCAGTGTTGGCTTGCATGTAGCAGTATTCATATTTTGACACTTCAACAACCTCATAATTTAGAGTACCCAGTGAGATTCAAGGTGTAAATTAATTTTCCCATTGAGACCCAGAATTTTTATAAGGGCATGACACCGACTACAGAAGGAATTTAGAGTTAAGAGGCCTTTGGCCCAAAATTATTTGAAATAAAGTTACCATTTCAAATATATGAGGTATTGTGTCAACAGCATAACAAAATGTGGTTGTACTGAAGCCTGACTTTCATTCTGCCAGAACTCTATTAGCCTTATTGGAATATGTATGTAAATCTGTGATCTAATATTATTGTATTTTGTGTTGTTATTTGTCTTAATGTCCTTGTTTAGTTGTCTCGGTTTGAAGTTCGGAGTTTGTCATTTGTTGCTGAGTGTGCTGACAGTGATTGGTGGAGAGAAAGCTTTTAGTCTTAGGTGATAATAAAAGTCTGACAGTGGTGTTAGTGGAGGTGATTCAGAGTGGCATGGACTGCTGTCTCCTGCCCCATACTGACTGCTGGAGAATGTAGATGTGTGCCATCTCTGATTACAGATCTATTCAGGAAAACAGAGCCTGTCTCATTAATCACCTGCAGCTCCGGCACCATCATAAACTGCATTTGGCAGGCTTGTAAGGTGCATAAATGTTGACACTTATTAGTGATTATTTGTAGCCCGCTGCCTTCAGGGACATGCAGAGTGGAGAGTTTTGTCCAGAAGAATAAAGATAAGAACAGAAGGGAGTGAGGAAGAGGAATGAGTAGAATGACTGCAGCAAGAGTCTCTGTGTGTGCGTGTGTGTGTGTGTGTGTGTGTGTGTGTGTGTGTGTGTGTGTGTGTGTGTGTGTGTGTATACCAACAGCAGGTTCTGTCTTCTATTACAGTGCTTTAAGTGTTTACAGATACATCAGTTCACTGAAAGCAACAGGAACTTGGAAAATCTCCAGGAGCTTGCAGACAGCTAGAGTGGGGTAGTGTTTCTTCATCTGTGTGTGTGTGTGTGTGTGTGTGTGTGTGTGTGTGTGTGTGTGTGTGTGTGGTCTGTCTGTGAATGCTCATCCTCATTAGGTATCTTCCTTTAATAGCATGGCTGTTTACCACAGTGTGGTACATTAAAAAGGCATTTCAGGTTGTTCAGCTTTTCTTCTTGGCCATGCAGTGAAGTACATACTGCATAGTGCCTATGTTCAGCAGATATATTGAAAAAACAATCAAACCGTGTTTGGTTTGCAGTGTACATATGCATGTTTATGCACTTACCCTGACATGTGTAGAGTATCCAAATTTATAAACAAGTAAAAAGTATTGTTGTTTCTGTGAAATATTGTTTTATTAAAATTGTGTATAAGAAGTTTGATTAGTTTGGCACTGGACCTACAGATCTGACCACTAGAAGTCACCACTAGAAGTCAATAGTCACCCAAATCTTTTTGTAAATACCTTCACAGGTTTCTCTCAACCCACTCGAACATCAGCCATGTCTTCATTAAGGTTACATTTGATTTGTCAGTGTGGTTTAGAACACTGTCTGCCTTACTATGCTATAAAAAAGCACACCATTTCATTATGTAGATAAGCATTGTAAGCAACAGGTGTATATTAAAAGTATCATGTTGAGATTGCTCCCTTTAGTTCAGTTGCAGTTAAACATTAGAATTATTGTCTCAGCACAATATGTGACCTTAACGAGAACTTTGCTCAAGAGGAGACTTATCAGATTACTGGGTTCACCTGAGCAGCAAGAGACTTAAGGCTATTTGGCTGTCTGCAGCATTCAGCAACACAGTGAAGTCTTGTTAATTTTTATTGGCCACAGGAAGTTACATTGTGCCCTAAACCAAAAACAAGTCATTGCAACCTGAATGAAGACCAGGAAGCAGTTTCAGCAGGTTGAGAGAAGTGTTGAGGAATTTTAGCAGAAAAGATTTGGATTACTATTGACTTCTAGTGAATAGAAGTGGCTCCAGCCCTAAATTAAAGAAGCAAAATATGGACACCAAAATGTCTCAACTGAACAACTATGTTTGTGGTAATTGAAAAATTTTGTACATTTGGGCTCCTGAATGGCGCAGCTGTCTAAGTGGGCCCTCTCATGGACATTGCAAGTTCAGTCCCTGATGATGCTTCAGCCATGACCAGGAGTCCAAGACAGCCAACTGACCTTGTTCTCAGTAGCCACGTTTACATGCAGCCTAATAATCCGTTAGTAATCTGACTAATAGCTCAATCGGAATGGAATACATCCATGTAAACACCTCAATCGGAATAGTCTAGTCCGATTGAGGCCATTCAGAATACAATTTCTGTCCGATTGAACGAGGTGGGTAAACCTCTAAATAATCCGTTAAACAGAAGAATAATAGCCAGGTCAACGCCTGAATCCGATTACACTCCAATCGCAATGTGTAAGTATGTTCTGCACATGTGCGGCGCGTCATAGTGAAAGGTTTATAGCGTTCAACATGGCGGAGCAGAAACTGGTCTGCAGAGGGGATTTAAAAGACGGCGGTGGGACAGACGTCCAGCTTATGTGTCTCAGAGCAAGGCGTCTTCCTCTCGCCGCTTCCTTTCTAAATACATGTGAAGGACGTTTTTCTGAGTCTAACATCATTTTAAAGTAATTAAAAACACAAGCCCGCCAGATGAAAACTCGTCTCTCTGATTGGACCTCACGTGATGTTCGCTGTCATGGTAACGTTTACTCGAAGAGATACTCCACGCATGCGCATCATTTTGCATTGGATTACTTGTAGTGAGCATGTAAACGAAGATTTTCCATCAGATTGTTGAACAGAGTGAGCATATAAACACCTCAGTCAGAATCTGTAATTCGATTGTATTAAATCGGATTGGCAAAAATCTCTGCATGTAAACATAGCCACTGTTAGGGTAGGATGGCCCTTCCTCTCCCCCCATCATGCTGGAGCCTATCCCTATCGAAAATGATACAAAAAAGGTAAATATCAATGACTAAAATATAACTGAGTAAATTCCTTTTATTTATATTTCTGACATATAGCAGCTCTTAAATAACTGTTGTTGAATGTACTGTAGATAATACAAATACAGGTTAGAATCCAAAGTATCTTAGAGCTAAAACATTGCCAGAAACAGTGCTGACACCTAGAAAGAGACATACACAATACACAGTTGTAACATATGGCATATGTGCAGTGCAGAACATTTCAGTAAGTGCTAGACTTGTGCTTGACAAAGAGATGTGTCTTCAGTAAGTGTTTGAAGATGGTGAGGGGCTGTGCTGTTGGGACAGCCAGTGGACGTTCATTCCACGCCCGGGTGCAAGGACAGAGAAGAATCTTGATGCTTGTCTTTTAAGTGTCTTAATAGATGGCAGGTCAAGCTGAGCCATACTCTATGTTTGAAATGCATGTGGTTGGATGGAGCTTTGGCCATTGTCATCAGGTAGATAGGAGATGGGCCATTTTCGGCTTTGTAGGTAAGTGTCAGGGTTTTAAATCTTTCCTCACAAATCTGAATTTGACTCACTAACCAAATATTACTAGCTTCTACTTATGTATGAGGCTCTGTGCTTATGTTTGTGCATATGCACCAGTGACAGGTATTTATTATCTCATTTATTTTCATTAGCATCACTAAACCTGCCCACAGCATCCCTTCAAACATTAAGGTCTGACATTTACCAGTGCAAAGCGTGGCACAAATACTGGGAGCTTTCCACTATCAGAGCAGTAACAAAAAAAATCAGATGTCTTTTTCCAGCTGGTCTGAGACTATGAATAGCAAATTCACTCTTGAGCTGGATACTCACACACTCACATCACACACCATTTCCTTTAGCTCTGCTCACATGTAATATTGAATTCTGAGGAAATGAAAATGTTCCACTAATTAAAGCTTTCATGTCTGAACCTCTGTTTCTACATACATGTGAGATCTTGAGCAGTTCTGGGAATAGCCTTGGAGAAGGAAAATTTGCTTTGAGTGTGCAGTAATTCTCTATGCTGAAATCTTTTCCTCTTTCCCAAAGATTAAGGGAGTGATTTATGAAGACTGGCTAAATATTGCTCTTTGATTCAGTTTCTATTTTCCATGAATGATGACAAGAGCATGATTTGTTTAATGGACCTCTTTTTGTTTGATTCATTTTGAGATTGGTAATAAAAATGCAGTTCCTTTGCATCATACTAATCACATATTCATCTCATTTACAGTTGTATGGACAAAACGTGTATTATACTGTCATTACCCCCTAGTCAATTGGATGGTGATAAAAAAAGTCAAAGAAGAAATAGGTCCTCATTACAACTACCACACTCGAACTGTAAGTGGTATAACTGCAATTAATATACATATGTAGCATGTGGCCACCTATTGTTTGGGAGCAAAAGGACCTGCTGCTTTACTCATCTTGTCAGTCAGAATAAAGTGTGAATTCTGAATCATTTGTGCTCATTATTTGAGTTCAGTCATTGCCCAGCTTGAGTAGTCCAATCCTGCTTTAAGCTCTTCACTCTGCCACATGACCACACAGATGTCTGGTTGGCTGCTAGTTTGCACAGCAATAATGGACAGAGGGTCCCTGCCATTCTTGGTAATTTTCATTCATTAGAAGTCAAACTTAATTTACAAGTTACATTATGGTACACTGTACACTGAAGTGACTAGAAAATGGATGGTATTTCAATAATGATCTATTATAGATCAACATACTTCTAATTTTGATACTCTGCTTTCTGTAATGTCACTCAAATTCATTTGGCAATATGTATATACATACGGGAAAACTTGTATGAAAATTATCACTTTAAGTTTGCGGACATCAAAATCATGCAAGGAACTGATATGTGATGGTCTACACTAGGTGTCTGCTTTCAAAGTGCTTGGAAGTAATGCTTCATTACACTGATATAATTGGATCAATTGCAGCTACAATTGTTATAATTGAAGCATATGCTGTATTTTAACATTGCTGTTGTTAATTTCCAGATTGCTGCTGGGCTTTGCTGCTGGGCTTTTTACAGTTTACAGATTTCTTTCATTTTTTTTTACACTGTAGGCTATTCACTTCCACTACAACATTTTAAAATATGATAGTCCTACATGTTTATTGGAATTATTCAAATTTAAAATGTATTATTCGAATTATTATTAACACTGATAATGATGGCATCCTTTAAAGCCGTTTCAGCGGCCTTGCATTCAACTAACATATAATCACTAATCTGTTTACATTATTATATTTTTACCCATTATGTTCTAGCATTGCCCCACAAACTGTTTACCTTAATAAACTGGATTTCATTCAAGGAAATCCACCTTCCCCGGTCTGCAAACGTTTGTGTACCAGCTTAGTTAATGAGGTTTTTAATGTAGTTTTGCATGTGCTTATGGAAATGCTCCTAAATATGCAAATTGTCTGCAAATTTCAAGGTTTATTACTTCCACTGTGTGTGAGAGCAAGTGTAAGACAGAGAGAGAAAGAGAGAGAGTGAGAGAAAGAGAGAGATAGAGGGAGAGAAGGAGAGAGAGAGTCTTTGGTCTGCAATGTCTCTGTCAGGTGTGAAGATGGACGGTGCAGACGGACAGTGTTGTGAGCTTATGTGTCTGTCAGCTGAGATGACAGATGCTTTGTCCTTTTCACTCATTCTCTTTCTCTCCCTCTCTGCCCCTCTTTTCACAGATCGGAGCATGAGCTGGACTACGACTGCTATCAGGAGGATCTGTATGACAGGTACTGTCAGTGCTGTCTTCTGCTCACAGCCGGCCTTTCACTCTGAGTGGTGTCTGTCAGACAGGACACGAAACTCAAAGCCACCCAGCCGCTCTGCCCCTGAGTCTGCTGCACTGTCACTGTCCTTTCCCCTTGTGGGCCCCTAAGCCTGCCTGTTTGTGTGTGCTAGTACATGGCGGTTTGGGACGACTGTTGTCCTTCACATTTATCTTTTCATCTTACTTTAAAGGAATTGTGCGTAAGAAGTTTGTGTTAAAAATTCATGTAACGATGCCATGAGGTGAATGATGAAATGAAATAAGATGGTGGGAAAGAGGTCCACATCAGAAATGAGATGGTTGCAGGGCCGCAGGGCGTGATGCTTATGCCCACATTCACTACTGCCGACACAGCCTTCAATATGGCATTTAAAGGAATAGTTTGGTAAAAATTATATTTAAATTGCCCTGAACATCATACTGTTATGTTTGCATACGTAGATAAAAGGACAAAAATACAGGCATTGCATAGGCAGATGGCTGCTTATGTGTTTTTTTAGCTTGGTAGCATGTCTCAAGGCATTGACTCTTGTCCATTTTTATAGATGGTATGTCATACAGTGTCAGAATAAGCAAGTATATTTGACTTAACAACCCAGTAGTTTGAGGAAAGTGTGATGATTTAGAATTTGTACAATGCAAATTTTGTACAAATCCCAGGCCAGCGAAAACAAAGGGCAAACATGGTGCTTATAAAACACAGGGATAACGAGGGACAGGCGGAAAAAAGGTGGTGACAATCAGGGGTGGAGTCACACACAAGGGGCCGGACTAGGATAAAAACAAAAAGCACATGGACTAGACCAAAACAAATGTACATGGACCGGACTGGGAGGGGCCATTCATGACATTAGTGCAGTTTCTGTTTATTTTTGGAGTTCAGGAAAAATAGATAAACATACAGAATAAAATGTGCCACAGGCCACATTTTATGTTGTTTTTTTTAATTCAGCAGAAATATTTGTGTATTAAAATGCATAGATGTATATTCTCTGTAGGGGATGTAGGAAATTATTTTCACTTAGAAAACCCATCAAAATGTATGATTTGACTGGGGCACTCAAACTTTTCCACAAGTAAGTAGCAGGATGACTTGCAGTACGCTGTAAAAAAAAAGTAAAAGTAAAAAGTAAGTTTAGCTTGTATAGGATTAATAATTATTAGGGATACATATTTATATCAGAATATATTTTGCTTTAAAAAGTGTTCTGCATTGGCCAGATCTTTAGAGCAAGTATAGACTTGGTTATGCATTTACAGTACTATGGAATAGTACATTAATCATTTAGTATTACATGTAGCTCTTTTAAATCCAAGCCTCTTTTACAAAAATAATAAAACCCTGAACTGGTCAGATATCTAGTTCCTGTTAAATCTCCATTTATATAGGATTCTCCCATTCAGTAGTCAGGCACAGTTAGGGCTCATTATTAGACCACCTTAAGAAGTCAGAGGCCAACTTTGCTCAGCACTCATATAAAGATGGGCAGCAGTGTGAGAGCTGCTGACGAAGCATGCTCTGAATGAGCGAAAAAAGAGCAACCTGAACTGTGTGTGCAGACATTATTTAGAGTGTGATAAATGACTTAGGTTTGCACTGTGTTTTGGGTCTGTGCGAATGTCAAATTATGCAAATATGCAAAAGTGCAATTCAAGTGCATATTTGCTTTTTGTCTGTATTTGTATGTGTACGTGTGAATGTGTGTGTGTGTGTGTGTGTTGTTCATTCGTACTCATAATTGCTCTGGGAGTTAACTGCCTCCCTCATGCAGCGTGAAGGGCACATAGGTCATTTATAAACCAGAAAGTCAGCACATTTAAATTTGACTTGCAGGGAAATGCAGACCCACACACCCAAACAAACAAATAAACAAACAAACAAACAAACGTGATTACCTAGAAAATGTCCTGCTTCTCAACGCATGCACAATCATGGAAACACAAATCAGCTGTCAATCATTGTATTTGCTGTCATAGTACTAAGGTACTTGATTATAGCATAAGTCTTACACAGTAACACAGTTCTACACAGTAACACAGTAAGTATTCTTAATTACTGTGTCAACCTAACATCAGAATTTACTTTTTATTCTTGTTAGTTCATGTCCATTGTCATATTAAGCTTGATTCACTGCATCAGATGATTAGAAATTCAAAATTGTGGTTTTCCAAAATCATCCTGATTAGATCACTCTGCACAGAGGGCAGGAAATACCTAATGATGCACTAAAAACTAAAATTCTTAGCCAAAAACAAAATTCAGGGCATACTGTGACAGAACCAAGTTCACAGTTAATGAAAACGGTTTACTTAAAAAGCTTTCTAAAATGATTACAGTGAGAATAAATCCAGAATGCTCAACAACAGAGAATGTTCATTCAAGACAAAGAATTTTATAATTTTTTTAGTTCATTGGACCTGTCATTTCCTTATACATCCTCCTGCTTGGCATGAATAGTGATTACAAATTGCTTGCCTAATGTTGCTCACAGAAACTGTTAAATTGTTCCAAACAAGCAACATTTTCACTGTTGATTTGCTGCCACTCAAACTGTTTAAACATGTCTGCGTTGAACAATGTAGGAGAGGGAAGAAAGAAAACAGGGGTTTTAAATACTACTTCTCATTTTTATTGCCATTGCAGACATTTGTAATGTCTGCATCTGTAAAGTCTAAGGTTTTGAAACTTTGACACAGGTTGTACACAGGTTGTTGGTCCTTTTAATCTTATGAAATTTAGGCCACCAACAATTTTTGGCTGAAAATAGTCCATTTTCAGTGGCCAAATTTCAGTGCATCCCTATAACATTGTGTTCCAACCTATCATCACGTGAAAAATGTTTAGCTAGCTCAGGGACCCTTCCTAAAACTGTGTTTCACTGGAAAAGACAGGAATCTAGTTCAATAAATAAAATGGAAAAAAGTGATACACTGAACATCAATGTGTGCATCATTTCCTCATTTCCATATTAATAAAATATTGTCACTGTTGTATCAAAACATCGTAACCCGAGTTTTGATTTGAAAATGCCAGCTGGACCAATAGACATTGTTCCAAATTACTTGGAATAAAATCTTATATTTTTAAACTGACATAATAATCTTGCATACATAATCTTACAAAAAACAATAACAATATAACAATATATTACATCAATATAATATATTATAATTAATTACATAACAATGTTGTAATGTATTTTGTATGTGTAAATGATGCACAAGTTTAAATCAAGCACATGAAAAGCATCTTGTTTTTTCAGAACATGCCAGAACAGAGCTTCCACTGACCCCAGCTTTTGAGAAGCACTAAATTTTGGACAGGCTTTTGGCAGCTGTAAATAAACAGCAGTAAAGGTCTGTCTGGAGCATCCTCTGTCAGAGCCATCAGTGGGACTGTCCTGTGGTTAGACTGACTATGCCCTTTACTGCCAACTCACTGAGGAGGAGACTGAGAGTGTGTGTCTGAGATGTTTGGGTGTGTGGATAGCAGTAAACCTATAAGCACTTTCCTATGACAGATACGAACACTGGAGCATCTGCCATAGGAAAGTGTGTATAGCATCTGAGTACTTGAATGCTGAGACTAACATTAAGTCAGAAGGGATGAGATTATGGGTGGTGAGACTGGATTGGAATTGAGGATTTGGACAGATGCACATACAGACACATATAGTCACACTAAAGAGAGAGATTCAGGAGTCAATACTCAAAATGGTAATAGTGGTAATAAAAGTGTAATAGCTAATAACTTCTATAGTTGTATAAGACAGTAGAGTCTGTGTGTGTGTGTGTGTGTGTGTGTGTGTGTGCATTTCTCTTAAAATCTGAGACTTATTACATACTAAGGCTTATTATTCATTAACTACAGGGACTTACTTGCAAAATGATTGAGCTGTACTTAAGTATGTAATAAAATGTTGGGCCTGCTGGCCATTTAAGGGGTTAAATACTGTTTGTGTATTTGTTTTCTTTGACTGTTAATGTATCAAATTGCTTAATTTGCATAGTATTCTACCCACATTACAACTCTGAATGTTACTGAACACAGAACTGCTACATGTTACTGTAATTCATTACCTTTACTGCTCTCTCACTGAGCTTACTGAAACCAACTACTGCAGAGACAGCATAGAGTGAATGGAGAGGAGAAAGGAAAGGGGAGAGGGAGTGAAGAAAGACCGAAAGGAAGGAAGGAAGAAAGAGGGGGGAAGGACATAAAAACAAGGAAGAAAGAAGGAAGAACAGAAAGAAAATGACACAAGAATTAAAGACAACTTTGTAAAGGAGAAGGAAAAAAAACAAAGAAGTAATGAGAGGAAGAAAGGAAGATGAATAATAATGGAAGGATGGAAAGAAAAATAATAGAACAAAGGCAGAAAAAAATAATTAAAGAGAAAAAGGAAGGAAAGAAGAAAGAAGAGAAAGAATGAAAGGGAAATGCAAAGAAAACAGAAAATAAGGAAGGGAAGGAGGGAAGAAAGGAAATAGCTAAAAAGTAGCTAAATGAAATGTGTGAAGAGAGAGAGGGAGAAAGATAGAGAGGGAGGGAGGGGTGGAGAGGCTGACAGTATGAAAAACGAGTCCGTCACTCTGGAGGCCTGCGCCGCATGAGAAGCTAATTCAGCTACTCCACACTGATGGGCGATAAGCGCTTGACTGCTTCTCTCCCTCTCTTTCGCTGTCCCCCTCTTCTCTGTCGCCCCTCTTCTCCCCCTCCTCTCTTTCCTTCTCTCTCACTCACTTTCTCTTGCTCACAGTATCCTTCCTTCCCTCACCACTGTCTCTCCCATCCCTTTCTGTCTCTCACTCTCTCTCTCTCTTTCTTTTTTGCTGTATCTCTCTTCTCATATACACACACAAAGCTCTGCTCTGCTGCCACCAGTCTCCACCTCCGTCATCTTGAGGAGAAAGAAAGAAAGAGAGAGAGAGAGAGAGCTGTCTTATTGTCTCAGTCAGAGATTGCTTTCTTTCCAGCTGCACATCAAAGTGCTTGCGCCTGCTGTTCTTTACATAATACAACTCAGTTAAAGGACTTTACCACCTAAAGAGAGTGTAAGAATCTAAAGCCCGTCTACAGAGCGTAGTGAGAGAGGTATTACCACGCAGCTGTGGTGGTGGCCTGTAGATATATTTCACTGTGTATTCATGTCCTTGTGCAGTGCTAGTCTTCTCTCGCTCTCTCGCTTTCGCTCTCTCTCTCTCAACCATAAGCTGCTCATTTGGGGAGACTTATGTGTTAGGGAGAAGGGTGCTGGAGATTTAGATTTTATTTAAGAGAAGAGGCTTTTCCTCAGCTTTATCCAAGGTTTGAGTGGCACCCGCTGCAATTACTGTACCTACGCCAAAATGACAAAACAACATGGCTGCCATCTCCCCACACCAATTAACTGCAGTCACTTCAAAGCTTGTTTAATAAAAAGCCAAAGCCTCCAGCAATCTGCTCACACTCAGAGCGAGAGCAATTTTTTTTAAGAAGGAGTAGTGTAAAGGCTTCAGAGGGTGACACTGGACAGCTAAATAAACACCATCCAATTTGCAAATGAACTCTCAGCGCTCTGAACAGCAGCTGCCAAAGGAGTATCTGTGTAATTGTTTACTCTCTCTTATCTGCTCAGTTCTGGATTAGGGGCTTTAAGGCTTTCTCTCATCTTAATCCTGTCTTCTTGATACACTCGTAATCAGCACACTATTTCAGCTGTCAGTCAACAATAAGACAAAGGCTGACCTGGTCACTGTGGCTATTTAGCGCACAGTCCTAAAGATAACTGTACAACAAGTTTCTCTACAAACTCTACGGATCACCATTGTGAAACAGCATTAATTGCAAGTTAATAGTAATATTGAGTTTGGTCACCCTGATGATCTTTATTTTTGCCGTGGAGCAATAAGACTAATGCAGCTACAAATAAAGGAAGCTAATACATCACCAATTAGTACTGCACAAATTGCACACCTGAATCATCTCAAATTTGTTTAAAATATTGTTGATTCGTCAAGTAATATCAAATAGACTTAGTAACCGTTTAGAACAGTTTATGGCATTTCATTGACAAAAGCACAGTACATAGCTGAACACAGCGGTAGCAGAAAGTTGTGTCAGAAAGTATTTCTTGAAGAAAGGTACAGGAGAGGGACCTGATGTATTTGCAAAGGTCTGCTTGAGTGTCCTGCACAATGAAGACTGTAGAAGACAAATCCAAGACCTAAAGTTTGCCAGTTCACTACCAGTTTACCACTGGAACGCTCCTGGGATGTTAGAGAGAATAATGAGTATAAAATGTGTCACAAATATGCAGTATTCTGTAGTGCAGCATTGCATCCATGAGAATCATCAGTTTGACAGAATTTATGATTTTGAATTTTGTTGTGGTTTTGCTCATCAGTGAACTTTGACTATAATACCCAGCACACATTATACAAATATCATTGGGAATCCCTCAGTAGCAATAAAGAGATCCTTACTGCTAGCATAGCCACAGACATCAAATTCAAAATGAGTGAATATTTGCAAAAAACAATAAGTTTTATCAGTTTGAACATTAAATATCTTGTCTTTGTAGTGTATTCAATTGAATATAGGTTGAAAAGCATTTGCAAATCATCGTATTCTGTTTTTATTTATGTTTTACACAACGTCCCAACTTCACTGGAATTGGGGTTGTAGTTTGTTGCTGGTTTTTGTATTCACTTGTGGTGTTTGTATTATCTTGTGGTCTTTGTTTGATCCTGTGGTGTTTTGTTTATTCCAGCCTCCGTGGTGTTTCCAGTCTGTGTTTATTTAAGTTGTGTCTGTCCCTCGATACCCCTGTGCTGGCTCCTTGACTGTCTGACTGTCTAGACCCCTCATTATTCTCATTGAATACTTTGTTCTGTACAAAGTTGAATGTGCTGACAACAAAATCACACAAAAATCATCAATGGAGATCAAATTTATTAACCAATGGAGGCCTGGATTTAGAGTCACACACAAAATTAAAGTGGAAAAACACACTACAGGCTGATCCAACTTTGATGTAATGTTCTTAAAACAAGTCAAAATGAAGTTCAGTATTGTGTGTGGCCTCCACGTGCCTGTATGACCTCCCTACAATGCCTGGGCATGCTCCTGATGAGGTGGCAGATGGTCTCCTGAGGGATCTCCTCCCAGACCTGGACTAAAGCATCCACCAACTCCTGGACAGTCTGTGGTGCAACGTGGTGTTCGTGGATGGAGCGAGACATGATGTCCCAGATGTGCTCAATCGGATTCAGGTCTGGGGAACAGGCGGGCCAGTCCATAGCTTCAATGCCTTCATCTTGCAGGAACTGCTGACACACTCCAGCCACATGAGGTCTACCATTGTCCTGCATTAGGAGGAACCCAGGTCCTGCTGGAGGTCATTTTGCAGGGCTCTGTCAGTGCTCCTCTTGTTCCTCCTTGCACAAAGGCGGAGGTAGCGGTCCTGCTGCTGGGTTGTTGCCCTCCTACGGCCTCCTCCACGTCTCCTGGTGTACTGGCCTGTCTCCTGGTAGTGCCTCCAGCCTCTGGACACTACGCTGACAGACACAGCAAACCTTCTTGCCACAGCTCGCATTGATGTGCCATCCTGGATGAGCTGCACTACCTGAGCCACTTGTGTGGGTTGTAGAGTCCGTCTTATGCTACCACGAGTATGAAAGCACCACCAACATTCAAAAGTGACCAAAACATCAGCCAGAAAGCATAGGTACTGAGAAGTGGTCTGTGGTCCCCACCTGCAGAACCACTCCTTTATTGGGTGTGTCTTGCTAATTGCCAATGATTTCCACCTGTTGTCTATTCCATTTGCACAACAGCATGTGAAATTGATTGTCAATCAGTGTTGCTTCCTAAGTGGACAGTTTGATTTCACAGAAGTTTGATTTACTTGGAGTTATATTGTGTTGTTTAAGTGCTCCCTTTATTTTTTTGAGCAGTGTACATACAAATCTTTGGGTTCAGTCAAACTACTCACCCTCAAATTGCTGTATTGCAGCATTGCTGTATGATGTGAGTAGGCATATTTATAACTTTTTCATTTTGGCTGGAATGTCACTTTAAACAATCATTTTTGAAAATATATTACACAAGCATGTAAGAACCTTAAAAAGGTTTATAGCACCTTTACATAGTGCTGAGGTTCTCTGCTAGTTGAAGGTGTCTCCTAGACCCATAAGTCCAATCCAAGAACAATTCAGGAGCCCTCATTTTTAACAGTGTAGGGTTCATATGGTGTGGTAACCGCAATAAAGAATATGCTGTGTAGAGAAAATATAATACATTCACATCATAGACTTTACAGAACCCAAAGGGGCACAAAAACAGCTGTATTTTTGCACATTTACAGATATGTATTCATAACTTGTAACAACTGACGTTATTTTGTCACATGTCTCTTATTTTACCCGCAGATGATTTTCTGATCTGATCAAAGTTAGAGCAAGCCATGTTTAATGTGCTTCCCCAGATACCCCTCTGCCTTCTCTCTCATTTTTCCTCAGTCTCTTTTCTCCTCTGATTTATCATGGCTGGTATCTGTATCCTGTGTGACACATGCTCCTAAACTCTTCTGTCAGCTTCTGCAGTGCTTTGCCACAGAGCTTTTGATTGGCTCTGGCAGTACCAATTTGATTTTTGTGGGAGATAAGAACAGCTTACCACTGTTCATAAGGAGGAGAAAATGCCTCAAGAGGCTAGAGAGAGAAGGAAAAAGATCTTAGAGGTGGGTTGGTGGAGAAAATGGAGTGTTTTAAATCATTAACAGAGTAGTGCTAGCAGTGCTGAGAGGTATTAGAATTCAATATCACAATTTAAAAAGTCTCCAAGTATTCAGTTCTGTTCAATTTTAAAATGTATTTACATGACATGTTTACAACAGCTGTTGTCCCAAAGCAGCTATACAGAAATTTGGGTCCAGACCCCTAGTGAGAACGGCAGGTGGAAAGAAAAAACTGAAGACAAGTGGTAGAAACTTTGAGAGGAATCAAGATTCAAATAGGAATCCATCCTCTGGCAACACCAGATAGCAAAACAATAACACAACAAAACAATGTGAGTTATGTAAGAATGAATAAGAGGATGACTAATGAAAATATAATAATGAATAACTGTCTGAGGCTTTGGTAATTTGGACATAGCAGAGAGTCACACATTCAGATGATATTTAAGTTTGCATTAATAAAGTGAATGAACTATCTCTTAATAATAACTGGGACTCAAAAGCTAAAAGTGCTAAAAGATTGTCTTACAATCCTGAGATGAATAACCCTATACCTTAATTATGTTTATTCTATTATATTAAATGAATATTCCATGTTGTCACTATCAAAACTTTACAAAATGTTTCAGTATTGACTGTTCCGGTAGTGACAGTTTTAGCTTAACACCATCAAATTCATAATATTTTTCATTAAAACACAAAAAAGTGTACTAAATTGCAGAAAATATTTTTCGGTATTGACAGTTTTTAATGTTACACATTGATTTTCAGACTTTGGGACACATTTACTTCAAAACAACGGTAACTAAATGCTCACTGTGTGGCCATAAGGGACAGGGATGCAGTCTCATTCCTGCCCTAAAATGCAGGGATTTGCCTAAAATAAGACTTTGCCTATGGATTGTTTTTCAGTAGTGACATGAAAACATGGGACAGCATTTTTTGATAATCTTTAAAAAGATCTTTTAAAAATCATTGAAAAAATTAGGGTTTGGGACAGTCACCTCCCAGTAGAAAATACCATATAAATAATGCTTTTGTAAATATTTAGCTTAATACTATCACAGTTAATGCCTTTTTTACTGTGGGACAGCAATGTGAACAATTAAAGACGAATGGTCCATATACTCTAAACACTTAAAAAGCACTAAAAACACAAAAAATGCATAGAATGTTGTCATTATGTGGAGGTTCTTAAAACTTTTTTTAAAAAAAGAAACATTAGTTGAAAGATTCTTCAAGGAATCAAAAGCGGTTCTTCTATGGCAGTGTTCCAAAGAACCCTTTCTGTTTCCTGTATATTTAGGAGTATGACATGTATCATGTCAGAACAGCAATGGCTGCAGTAGAGAAATCGAATCTCTGGCTGTTTATGTGAGGTATGGAGAATGCTGGTAACCCTCCCAGCTCCCACGCCTGTCAGATGTTTCTCCACCTGGCTCTCTCTTCTCCTCACTGCTCAAATGCAAACACTCAGAGCAGTCCTGAAATGCACTGATAGCATGCATACACAGTACATTATGCTGAATATTATGCAAACTGAATGCATTACTGAACATAACTCACTCACTGGAAGTTACTTGCAAGAAAAATTATTGAAATATATAAAACTTCTATTCACTGGTTAAAAAGCCAAAAAGTGCCATTTCAGTTTCTTGTGCTCTTAAAAATTGATGTGTTAATTTAAAAGCATTTTGTGTTATCAGAGCTTTAACACATTTTGTCAGACCATAAAAAAACAGACACTAGCAAACATTGAGTAATTTCAACATACCTTTATGGTAAAAACTTGACTACACTGCCACAGTATGCTACCACATGAGGTTTGAAAAACTGAGTAAATATGTGTTTTATTTATGAGTGATAAAAATGTCTCCAAGATGTTAAATTGCATTAGTCTATATTTCCATCCTGTGCAGTGTGTAGATCTGTGGACGTTGTTCTGTGTTTGTGGATACTGCTACTGTGTGTGGTGACGGCAGTGTGTACTGTGTCTTCAGGATGTATGACTATCAGCGTGTCCCATCGGCGGCACCCCCGCTGGCTCACAGCTCCAGCCTGGCCAAGAGAGCCCGCTCGTCCTCCTCCAGGCAGAGACGTAGCCGAGAGCGCTCATCTTCCAAGAGCTCCAGACCCCACTCATCCAGCAGAGCCAAGTGTAAGTAAAAATACTCACCTACACATTAATAAATGTGGTTCAGTAATCTACTTTTCCAAATGTACTTCTAACTGCAAATGTAGTCAATCAACCAAGACACATTTGGTGTGTGAAATATGCTTCTCCATTGTTGCACTTTTGAGCTATGAGGCTAATGGAAGCTTATTACTACCCATTAGTATTGTGCAGACTGGATGCCTACATCATCACACACTTGCCTGAAACTATGTTGACTTGTTAAATAATCTAAAACAGAATTGCTCATATAGTTTCTGACACTATATGATGTACTCTAGAAAGACCAAAGTAAACTATTTATCCACAAGTAACCAGACACCCCTTCTGATTTATGAATTCAGCTACTTTAAGGCCAATGTTGACACAGGCGTTCAACTGCACAAACAACGTTTTTAATCCCCAGAGACAAGCATTGCCGGTAGAATGAGACACTCATTATACATGAAACTATGGTCACCATGCTCGATACCCAGCCTTGGCTAGAGGTATATAAAGACTTTGAAGGATTGAATTTTGTCCATATTTATGTCCATTTTAATGTATTTATAAATCTTATTTAAGCACATTTGAGTTTAGTTGAGTAAGTGAGGATCAGAAGGGCAGAGACTCCAGATGGCTTTTCATTAAAAGCCTCTTCTCTGTAGCATCTTCTTCTGTAATAGAGACAGGTCTATCAGAACATGCAGTTATACCAAATTAATAGAGCACGACGAATAAAAAAAGAGTTTCAAACCTTATTACCAGTTTTCACTGCAAGGTCACCTCAGAGCCCTCGTACTCAGGGGTCAGAATGTTGTCTTTTTCAATTAAACTCTCTGTGTCTCCATCTCTATCATTGTGTCTCTTCATTTATCTTCCTTGTTCTGTCAGTAATTTTGTCTGTATCTGGTTAATTCCATGTATTATTTGCAGTATTTCTCTCAGGACTATTAATCCATCTCTCTGTACTTCCATTTCTTCTCTTTCTGCTGTGTTCCACTGTGGAGAACTTTGTCCCCAACGCTGCACTGCTGTACTCTGAGGTGGCCAGGCAAGGTGCTGAGGAGCTGCTTGGGGACAAATGGCCTCTTCCAGAGTTCACTATAGAGACGAGCTTAGGGATGGCACAGTGCCTAAACGGGTGACAAAGAATGTGTTAAAACGAGAGGAGGAATAATAGAGACTTGCCAGAACTATAGAGTGGTGCATGCAGTTATTTGAAGAGTACAGATGAAGAGATAATAGCTTATCTCGACCCAGTCAATATTTCTTAAGAAGAGCTCCTTTCAGAGTTGTTTTATTGTCTTCTTTTACTTTTAGTTTAACCTCTTGTATACTGTGGCACTTCCCTCCCTCTCTCTCTGTTTGTCTCTCTGCAGTGAAAATGGAGGAGCTGCAGACTATAAAGCGAGAGTTGACACTGATAAAGGTTCAGATCGATGGGCTGTTGGACAGTCTGGACAGGATGGACAGACAAAGGCAGGAGCACACAGGTCAGTCTTCTAAAAATGCATGAGGCACTGTTTGTACATCTTGACCTCCTCTGATCCTTTAACAAGATTCAAACTTTGCACATTATGGTTTAAATAAGGACTCACATGAGCTTAACTTTGACTGACTGTGGTGAGAATTGCCTCATTTGAGCTTATGTTGCCCCCTAGTGTTAATCTCTTCTCCTCCTCATAAAGAACTGTTGAGCTTGACTCTGCGGGCTGAGTTAAAGATTGTAGACAAATCTTAGAATTATGGACAGTCCCATTAGCCTTCCATTCAAATTGATTCTCAAACTGCATTTAAGGAAACTGCTATGGTGAATCATTACCGAAATCACTGATTTGAGGCCAATAGAGATGTTGCTACTGGATATACACAAGTACTTGATTTCAAATACAAATTAGTCTTTATATCAGGTGGACTGAATATTACATTAATGTTTATGTTCATGTATATGAATAACCATAAATTCCTTTTTCCCGTCTCTAAAATCTATGGTCTTTCTTCAAGACACTCTCCATTTTTCACCATGTTGTTTAATTCTTATCCAGCCCTTCTTTAATTACAGTGCTGCCAATGATGAGCGATCAATGTGTCTGAGTCAGTAATACTAGCAAGTTGACGAGAGCAGAGAGCTTTCTCAGTCAATTTGCCTTAGATTTCACAGAATGCACTCCAAATCTCTATGGCTTAAATATAATCGTTCACAACATTTTGATTAATTCTATATAGGGAAAATGTAGCTTTTAGGTTTGTCTTAGTAAATGAAAAAGCAATACCTTCTGTTATTATCAGCTTTTTTACAGAATGCATTATGAATGTTTACTAAACTGAACTCATAAGTAAATTTAAGACTGCTGAAATGCCAGATTACTAAATTGTCTTGCTTATTTGGCAACACTTTAAAAGAGACTAAAATCAGATTGGCTGAGCCACATTCAAATCCATTGCAGAATAGTTTATATAGACATACATACAGTGTGCTAATGTCAGAGACCACTCTGTTTCATTTCTGAGAAGCACAGCCATTAATTTGTTATTCATTTATTTTTATTTTTCAGCATCAGGGAAAAGCAGAACACTTAAACTTGACACAAAAACTCAGCAGTTTATTATGCTTGTTACAGTATTTAGTGTTTCCAGTCTTTGCTTTTATTATAGGTTCTATTCTTTTCAAGGGGCTTGCTTTCAAAGTTTTTGAAAGAACTATATTTAGTTCTGCCTTCTGCCCGAAGACTGCTGGGATAGGCTCCAGCATCCCCCCGCGACCCTGATGGAGAAGCGGCTTAGAAAATGGATGGATGGATGGATATTTAGTTCTTTAGTAGGGATATTTTTTTATATTTGTTCAGTCTTAAAAGGTGCAATTTCTGATTCTCTTGATCCAGATAATCCCAAACATGCTCAGTGATGATGAAATCTGGACTGTGGAATGGCCAGTTCATTGGCCAGCAGCTTTTTGTGTGTTCTGCTTTGTCTACTTGCTTTTCTCAGTAATGGCTTCTCAATGGCTGCACCTCCTTTCAGATCTATAGTGTTGAGTTCTCACAGTGGAAGGATGAACAGTGAAGCTTGATGTCCTTCTGTCAAAGATAAAAGCTTTAAGTACTGTTTATCTGATGGTTCCATGGCTATTAGGAGCCCTATTTTCTCAGTAACTTTTAATGATTTTCTGAACTGCAGTTTAAGAATCTTGTATTTTCCCCCTGTTTTCCTTTGCCTTTCCTCTTATGACTATTGTAAATCTAATCTCTTCAGAAATGTCTCCTGAAATATAAATAATTTGTAATTCATTTGTTGTTTTTTTTTTGGAAACTAAACAAATGAAGGGTGATCTCTGGTTTTTGATTATCAATGATATTTTCACAATCAATTTTTTTTGATTATCAATTGGATTCTGTGTAAACATGCCAGGGTATTAAAAAGTTGTGCTGTTCATGTAATAATCTTTGATTGTTATGTTTCTTGGCAACATTGGTTACTATTAACAAACTACATTGTTAAGTGAGAATTGTTTATTGCACTTTATAATCATAAATCAAATTGCTATTTTATCATATTGCATTTTGTCACTGATTATAAAGGCAATAAGCCATGAGACACCTGTGAGTTATAATTTTACCATTGTTTTGTTAGGCATGATGCATAATGTATCTACATTCAGTGAAAGTCTTATAGTTTTAAATGTTGGGTATACTACAGGTTCACCCTTTTCTCAGGGTGGAAGTTTGGGAGGGTCACCATACCACCCATCAGCCAGCAGTCGAGAGGGCTCACCTAGAAGCCCCAGTCCCCGTCCTCGTCGGGGCCGGAGAGATAGTCCTGAGCTGGGGGAGGCCAGTGACGATGATTCACACATGGTAAATATATGTGATGTGTTTTGATGTTCATCAAGCGGATAAAAAAAACTAATGCAAGTCAAGTCCACTCTGCAGGCCACAGTAGCATGCATTGCCTGAGCTGTGTCTCTTTAGATAACCAAACAGTAAGCAGCACAGCCTTCATCCCCCTGTACACACCAGGGATTTAAAAAGGAGAGTGTGTGTGTGTGTGTGTGTGTGTGTGTGTGTGTGTGTGTGTGTGTGTGTGTGTGTGTGTGTGTGTGTGTGTGTGTGTGTTCTACATCTTTTCAAATTGTGTCATTGTGCAGAGTGTGTGTGAATGTGGGAGAAAAGAGATAAGCACAATACAGAATGCTGCTGCATGGCAAATCAGTCTGTCAGCTGATAAGTGCCTCTCAAATGTTGCAAATGTAAAACTATGCCTGGTTCCTGCAGACAAGCAACAACTACTCCCACAGACTCTTACCCATTCTCCACATGAAACAGCCAAAACATGGAACCACAAGCAAAGAACTGCACATATGTACACATAAAAAACCTTCTGTTTTTTACCCTCAATAAACACATTACCCTACCTCCATCTCACTCACGCCTGGTAAAGAGCGCAAACAAACAGAGAAAAACAAATCTAATCACGCTGTCATTACTTTGACACATCACAGCTTTATTATGAGACAGATTTGTTCACTGCAGCATAAAATTACACTGAGCTAGGCCATTTTTCTACTTTCATTCTTAGACTGCATCCACCTACAGCAGTCCTTAAGCAAGCAACCACTAGCAAACGCACACACATACAGTCAAAGCATTTACTGGGACACAAGAGGACAATAAGCAAAAACAAAGCTATTGGAGAAACAGTTTAGTGAGCAAAGAGGCAGAGGAAGGACAATGGAGCCACTAGAGAGAACACTTTCACTGTCAGCTTTTCTGTGCCCTATATATATATATATATATATATATAGACAACTATTATCCCCCAGAGAGCACATTACAATTATGTGTAATTACCGTGGAGAGTATCCCCCACCTGGTAGCAGTGACACATTAAGTACTTTTAGCCCCTTTCCATGTCTTCTGCACACAATAGCAAGGCCTCAATTACTCTGCTGCAGTGCTCATGTCACCAAGGGCTTCCCCCCGCACTGCCTTGGCTACAAAACACTGCAGAACTGCATCATGAGCCCCCACATTCACAGCACAACCCACATGTTTACACTAGCATTGCTGTTTCTCTCTGTCTGTGTTATGGCTAGGCTAAACTGAAATGCTCATTTGGGCCAAAATATATTATAAACATTTAGCAATAACTTCAAGCTAGAGAAACTGAAGGTGTTTAGGCAATATCCTCTAGATACGGAAGAAGAATTCCCATAGACCCCTTCTTAAAATATTGCCTCATTGGTGAAGCAAAACAAATAGGAAGGTAGAACAATGACTGCACCCAATTATTCCACCCACAAATGAGTTCTATAGTGGCTAAGGGTCCCAGGTTGCACAAGCTTTACAAAATACTTGCAAAAATTCCATTCAACTGAATGGATTTTAGTCCAGAGGTTAGACAACACTGAGTTTCCACTTTAAAATGCTACAAAGGACTAGGTTACTGTAGCTAATCAAAATTTAAATTGTTAATGTCACTTTTGTAGAAATACTGGACAGACATATGGACAGAGTTTAGAGAGAAGTGTTAAATGTTGAGCAGCTTCTCTTTGCATTTTTGTTTAATTTTATGGCTGTATTTAACAGTCTAAGAGACAGACGGATGTACTGGCAAACACAATGTTGGTTATGTTGGTGGTTTACCGTCTAATATCACCATTATGTAATATCACCATTTTTCTTTTGATGAACTAAAATCACATTTCTCAGGTGTGGCGCCATACCTGCAAAGTAGTGGAGCAAAACTTTTGGTTGAAAAAAAAAGAAGAAAAACAGCAAAATAACTTTTGCTAGCTAAAATCTCTGAAGAACATCAGGCTGTTTTCAGACTTGGTTCAAACCTAAATGTCCGTACCAGAGTTTGGTTGTTTGTGATATTGTATTTTTTAGTTGAAGGGCACCAAATTACACACAAGGGTGTTCGTTTATTGGTCGTCAGACGTGTTGCAGGAATATAAGCAGGAATATCAGTTTCTCTGACATTTACCACCCTGAAAACACAAGTCAGAGATGCTGTCTATGTTTATCACAGTCAAAGCAGCAGGTTGCTGATGCTTGGTCAAAAATATGCTGTGTGGTCCATGTGCAGAAATCAAATGCATTTCTTTGCTGTTATTTATTTTTATTGATTTGCTGTTATTAACATTGTGCAGCAGGAACAATATGAGCATCTGTAAAGAGTAAAATGTAAAACAGGCAGATTATGCAGACAGCACAGCACTGAAGTGCACTGAGAAAAACATGTTCTGGTGTTGAATTCTCTCACTTGATTAGAACCATCTTAAAAAAAACATTGCTACTAGCATTGTACTGAGACAGGATTCACTAGAAGTGAACAGAGACCCGTGATTTTTGCTGGACTGGTTCAGTTGATTGGTGTGGACTAGGTGTTCACACATTAAAATGGACTAAAGAAAAAGTTCTGCACCGAACAAGGTAGATGTGCGTCCTCGATTAAGAAATATATAAACAGATTTTACAGTAAATTCATAGTGTAGTAACATAAACTGTGATCAAGTGTATTCGTTAGTTACTGGATTAGAGAGTTGCAGCTCCTCTCACTGAACACAAATTCACAATGGCTTTACTTTACTTTGTCTCCAGTTGAAATGGAGATTTATTTTCATTATTTTTTTGTTTCATGTATATAGCATTTTGAAAGCAATCAAATAGTGGTGGATCATCACCCTAGTACTTTGAAAAGTTGTGGGTCAAATGCCTGCTCACCTCTGAGGTTCTGGCGGCCCTGATTTCTTTAGTAGTCCACTAGAACCTGCTGTCTTCTGTCACGTTTTGTTGTCATGGCAGATCAAAAATGGAAACACTTGAGCAGATGTACTTTTTAAATTGCATTTTACGGTATTTATTCAGTATTTATTAATGAGTTTCCATCTTTTTTAAAGGCAAAAAATATATTCACCTCAAGCAAGCATACAAACTTACATACACCAAACTTACATACAAGGCAAAAAATATATTCACCTCAAGCAAGTGTACAAACTTACATAAACCAGAGCAGTGGGCAGCCCTATCCTTGGCACCCAGGGAGCAATTGGGGGTTAGGTGTCTTGCTAACCTTCAGCCCACGACTGCCCACATTTCAAATCAAATTAACATTTGATGCTTCCATAAAGTCTATTTTATTAAAAATGCCAATATACATAGCAATTCAGCTAGCTACCTTTCTCATGTGTACAAAATAAATATCACTTGAAATTAATATAATAAGGTAAATTTCCATACTTTAACAGTTGTTTGCTATAATGTCTCATTAGGTTAAATGCAATATTGTTCTGAATGCTTGTCCAGCCTAGCAACAGTTGCTATGAAAAAACACATTTGTAGGCAGAGAATAGATAGGCCAATTGGAAAAATAATATCCAACAATGAAGCACAGCAAGAAAACAACAAATGAAGAACCCAATCATGCACATTCACGAACTAGCATACAATGTGGCTGACTACAGCTATAATAGCAACATTTACACACAATCTCTAAAAAGTCAAGGAAAAAACGGTACCTTTCTCTGCATAGTCTGCTCTTCACCTGGTTTCTAACATAAAATAATGGAGAACAATTTATTTCATTTGTCCAGTGGGTTTGGTTCCACCACATTGTTTGCTAGCTTGTTATGTACTTTAAGATAAAGAAATGGGGCATGTCACCACCTCTGGAAAAGAAAACTGGCTTGGTTCAGTAGTTTGATAGAATAGTTTGCTATTAAGGCTACATTTCTCACTTTCTCCACCTAACAGTGCTTTCCACAAGCTGTTGTTTTCCCGTGTGGTTGCATTGTTCCATAACTGATGAGAGTTCCCTCGCTCTTGGTGAGAGCCCATATGTTAGAGTAGAGTGTCTCAGCGAGAGCCGACTGGTCTCTCTCTGTCATCTCAGTGTGCCTCCTTTCCCACCCATTAGACAGTGCTGCTGGGAAATCAGCAGCTCATCTCTGCAGCCCAACCCACTGAAATGAGCTCCAGCATACTGACTCATATGTCATTAATTCCAAGCTAGAAGCTCCAGGTTGCCCACAGTGCTTTCTCCATAATGGCTATGAACATATTGTAGCTACATGTTGGAGCACTGGAAACCATTCTAATGAGGATCTGTGTTTCTGTCTGCTTCAGATGAATCATCACAACTCTGACTTGGAGGATGAAATGTAAAAAGGCACTGCTCAGGTACTGAACACAACCAAACACAGACACAACCAGTTATCATCACTGGAGCAAACAAAACCTCATATTGCCAATGAACATTGAACACTGATCGATTCATTAAAGGAATGTCCCATCACATTAAAGGAAAGTCCCATCAGCCCCCACATTCACATCACAACCCACAGGTTTACACTAGCATTACTTTTTCTCCCTGTCTGTGTTATGGCTAAGCCAACTTTAAACTATCACTGGGACCAACACACATTAATCCAGAAATATTAAATAAAACATCCTGAAATACCTTTCGGTGTCTATCTTATAGTATTCCATCTACATTGTATAAGTTAAAATGTTATAAAATCACAGCATTTATGAATATGACAAGTGATTCTCAACTTTGGAAAACTAGTGTACATTTATTGGCATGGTTTTATTCCAAATAATTCTGTTTCATTACATTTATATTGAAATGTAACACACAATGTAAAGGGGAAATGGTGTATATTTATTTTATAACTGGTATACATTAAAAAGTTCAGAAGTCAAATGACTACCTTATAAAGAAGGCTGCTAAGACGTGGCTCTACCTGCTGCTGTTGTCACACAACAGCAATGATATGTGAAGATAAACAGACAGTTTATCTTCAGATATCGTCGCCGTTGTATGAAAACTAGTATCTCCAAAATAATAACTTTATGGGAGAACAACAACAATGTACTTAACATCTGTTAATGTAACATGATTTGAATCCCAGTAATATTAGACTAGACATTTTTATTGGTCCATTCATCATGAAATGTTCTCATAGTGGAAACGGCAGTTGCCGTTTTTCAAACGGTGTGAAAATGGAGTTACAAGGACAGCGAAGATATCTATATGCAATCACTGTAAAGTGTGAGCTCGATGAGGATTGTAATGCTCATGTTGTTCTGCAGACTGGATTGCTGAGTGATGTAGAAAGGTGAAAGAGCGCCAAACTCAGAAGACGAGCACACAGAAGAGCACATCTATATCCAGACCAAGAATTCACAGGATGTCCCCTGCAACATAGTTTCCAGTGCCTCCCACTAAGCAACTGTTTGGAAGTTTTGAGAGTTTATGTTTATTTGCCCCCTAGTAGTCCAAAGGGTACGCTACTGTCCCCTATTTTGGGTCATTTTGGATCAGGTGTCGATACAGTTTGCCTGTATGCAGTAATGTAATTTAAATTTGAATGCGTTCAGTCTTTTTTGCAAATATATGGTAATTTGTATAGGCAAACCATCAAAAAGGTTCTACCAATTAGAGTACACCTTAATAAATAAGCTTTATATGAGTCTAATCACATATCAAGTGTTAAACTTTTATGTAATACCTATAAGTTATTCACATGTTGCAGGTCTAATCAACATCATGGCATTCATGTATGTATTTCAGAGTGCAAAAATATATAGATATATAAAATATGTAAATGTAATGTATCCATAAAGACAAATGAGCTTTTTGAGAAGGTTGGCTAAGGCTTTATCATTCTATTAAAGAACAGTAATTTCATTGAGCTGCTAGATTTGGACAGAAAATAATGTTCTCAGGCAGCATAATAACTGTATATCTGCTGTCACAAGGCACTAAATGAGGGCCACATTTAGACTATGAGTCCTTAGATATTTGTACTAACTTTTGAGATAATATCATTCCCCAGACCCAGCTTTTGTCCAGGTCTTTGTCATTTTAAATGGAGATTTAAGCCTGTCAGTCAAAGATGTTTTAAGTCCCTTAATAATAATCAGTGCTATTCATGAGTTTTACTTGTCTTTTAGGTTGCTCAGTTCTAGATGTCATATTTGCCATTAGCCATAATTGATCTCAACATGCAATATCTTGAAAGTACCTTAGCTATAAACATTAACCTCCCCGCAACACTAAGATAAAATCAAAAAGGCCATTATGCTTCACTGTGAAAGGTATAGATTTCTTATGGTTTTATCCCCCAGAGAATATATTGCTCCATGCTTACCTTTGCAGAGGCAGGACTTGCCCTACAGACTGTTTTCATCCTCTTATCAGAGAAATATCTCTCTGGATGAGGCATAATAATAGATCCTCTTCTGTGTATATGGCGCTTCAGCCTGAAAGAAATGGTCTGGGTCAATGTGTAATATTGTGTAATATTGTAAAACTTTGTTTTATGTGTTTCTTGCTGTCTGATTTTATCTTGCAGTTTGTTTAACTGGTTTTTATTTTTGAAAAAGAGAAGAAATAAAATAAATATCTGAGACTGTTTCAATAGAATTCTAGTGCTGTTTGTTAGACAAAAAAAAACCTGCTTTCTCTTTTTTTCTTCTTTTGCATTCACATCAAGCTGAGTGGAGACCGTACATTGTCACAGTAGTAAAGGTATTTTCATATTGATTAAAAATGCCTCTGGGTGTTCTGTCTTTATGTTTTCCTTTTGTTCAAGGCCATTTATATGACAGTGTGCTACTTTGACCGTATTATTATTATTATTTAGAGGGCCAGGAAAAAAATGGACAATTGAAGTAGTTTTGTCTTTGTCCGTGACTAAGCGGAACTGGATATACCTCTGCGTCCAACACAAAAAAGCTCATTAGCGCTGCAGGCATGCCTGCCGCTCCGTGATGTTAAGTCAATACAGTGCATAGTTTCAGCTCAGAACACAGGCATTGGAAAGAGCTCAGTAGAGGCACCAAAACCGTTCCAGCACCAGCACCATGAATAATCGCCACATTTGGGACAAATAAGACCAACCGTGAGCATTGAGGCCCTAAGTGCAGTGTGAGTCAGAGGCTGACTGATTTGGCCCAGAGCATGATTGAACAGAAAGCTCGGACACAGCTTGCTCATTTCAGCACAATACCCTGCAGGGTGGGGAGGTGAATGGATGATCCATCGCCTCACACTCCGCTCACAGATGCCAAAATGTTTAACCTCTCTGTAGCTGGCAAAGGAGCCATTGTCAACAACTTCGAGCTCGCTCTAAAGTTACAGGTTACATTTATAGTTAATTACAGCAGTTGGGGTTCAAAATCTGATCCATAGGAGTTTAGATAGAAAATCACTGCTATAACAAACAGAGCAAGACAGAGCCTGATAAAGGAAAATATACATACAAGATTCTTTCATGAGATGGTAGTGAGGAGTAACATAATGATGTAAAAAACATTTATTTTTTATGCTTTTCAAATGGTTTTAATATATTTTTATTGGGTTACCATCAGTTCACCACTGTGTTATGAAAGCAGAGGTGGGTAGAGTAGCTTACACTCATGCTCAACTAAAAGCATTGCTACATCTGTAAAATAATGACTCAAGTATAAGTCAAAATTCCTGAACAGAATTTGAATAGAAGTACAAAAGAAGCACTGAGTAACTTATAGAACTAGAATGGAACGTCTCAGTAAATACCACATCTATCAGCACAGAAACTGCAGTTTTCAGTTCTACCTTTTGGGTGTAAAAATATATAAATGAAATGCTGATCATAAAGTTTTGAAATGAGTCTAAAATGTAATTGAGTAAAAGGCTGATTCCTTTCCTCACAGAAAAACCTGAGTAGTATTATCACTTGAAAATACACAGGAAGGTACAAATGCATCAGGTTAGCCACTGCTACATTTAAACTTTTGAAAAACTATAACTGCTTTGGGTTGGTTTATGATCAATAGCTGTTTTTGAGTTTTTCTCTAGCTGGCGAATGCAAAAATAAGCTGGATATCTATCATTACTGAAAGCCATATTATTGCAGCCATATAACTTTAGTGACAGCCTTCATCATCATTACAATGAACAGAGCAGACATCTCTCATCAGATCTGACAAAGACGAAGGGTTACCATTTACCCCGTATAGTCACAGGGAATGTCACAATGCACAGAGAATGAATGCACTGTATTGCTAATATCTTTAATATCGTGTAAGAGTTATACTAATGCACTCTCGGTTGTATATATTATCCTAGAGATCAGTGGCTAGAATATCACTCAGGACTGAATGAGCACCAGTAGCATTCCTAATAGTTGCATGATCTATTTGTATAATGAATGCTGGGCATTGTAGTGACAGAACAAAACATGAAAACTGTATAAAATTGTGAATTCTGACAAATCAGTGTGGCTGAGTGATACAACACTGTAATACAGGACACTACATAACATGACAACTTCTTAAAGTCTTGTTTTAGGTCAAAATGTCCCTTTAAGTACATGCAACTGACCAAATGCAAATAGCTAGCAGTCACATCTGTAAACAACACAAGATGCTGGAGGTTTTTCACTTTTGCTGGCATGTGTATGGCTGAGAGTGAATCAAAATATGCTGCATGTGCCAAACATGCTTTTTAAAAACTCAGTTCTATATTAATGTGTCTTGTAAATTTGGAATTAAGTGAAAAGTCTTGTATCACCATCTGCAGTTTGCTCAGTGTTACTACAGTCCATGATTTCATAATATATTTCCAGTCAACATGGCACATGATCACTTGCTTGCTGATAATGTCAGTATAACCTGGCCTTCATATTTATGCTTTATTAAAAAGGCACATGGCACTATACAAAGCCTTGCTGGAACCAATAAGAATCTTACAGTATATCACCACTCTGGCTATTCCTATTCCAAAGCACAATGTTACATGATGAATACACCAGCCTCTCTCATTGAAAAAAAAAAAATATTTTTGTTAAATTGAATTTACTTGATTCAAATGTATCCATCATATCAAAATCTTAACTGAAAAACAATGGGCCAACATATTTTATTATTGTGGACATGATGTAAAAATTTGAGTCAAGTACATTTAATATATCACTTTGTTATTTCAGATACAGAGGGCCTGAGGAATGTTTAATATCCTCCAAGGATAAGAGATCACATCTTGCTCCTCCAAAACATATTTAATGTCTTGGCTGGGACAGAAAGCAGAAGTTGGACTTTTCTTGTCAGTGTATTATAAAAAATATTTTACATTTGCAGTACTCATTTGTGAATTTCAGTATATCTGCACTTTGTACCGATGAATCAACAGCAGGTGAAAAACCCTGAGGTCAGTGCCTTTTCCTGAAGCAGCTTTTTAGTGGATTCAGACATTCTACCTCTTCATGGTAAGTACCAAATATATTAAGTATCAGATTATCACCGTTAATAACAGAATAAATAATAAGTTTCTAGCTATACAGTATATTCAGAAACTGGACTGGTTGGCAAGCTGTAATCTGCATATCATTATACACTCAGTCCAGCTTTGTCCAACATGGCAGTAAGTGGCTGTTTTCTCACACATTGTCAGTATTATGTCTATTGGCAGGGCTCTGATGTAAATATTATATAAACATCTACTTACTGTTTTAATATTATATGCAACAGTTCAATTTAATCTTTTTTGTAGGTTGTGAAACCAGCTGTGAGCTAGTAACAACAAGCACTACCGATGAGTGTCCGGCTGCAGCACATCAAACACCATATTTTTGCAGCAAACCAAGTAATATCAACAGCATGCTTCATATATAGTTCATGCAACGGTTTGAATACCCCTTGTCAAATTATGTTTTGTTGATTTCTGTGAAGTGAAAAATAAGTTAACACATCCTCCATTTATTTATATATTTTTGAAAACTTTAACATATTGGAATATATATATATATATATATATATATATATATATATAACTTTTGCACAGGTGTTATTTTATGTTTTTCCCCCTATATGTTAAGTTCAGCAAATTAAGAGTAATTGATCATTATAATGTGAGTTAAAAGTGTGTTCTCTGTAGAGAATGTTACCTTATTGTAATTTATGGCTTATTCTTTAACTCGAAACAAACAAAACAGGGGTACTTTTGCATACGACTGTCCAAAATGACTTTTAAGATGATTTTGATAGTAAGTTGCATATTTTGTGAAAGATAATGTCTTTCTTGTTAAAGATGACATTTAACTTGACTGAATACATTGTCAACATTTTTACACTGTAAGCTGACAGTGTACAAAGTTGAAATCTTTGCCATAGTGTGCAGAAATGACCACTCCACTACTGAGCCCCCTCACTACTCACGTGCTGAACACGGGTCGAGGTATACCAGCAGCCAACATGAACCTCAGCCTTTACCTCCTGGATGCCACTTCACCGTCTTGGAACCTACTAAGAACAGGGTAAAATACTATAACAAAGCCATGCACTACAGAAGCAATACAAAACTTTACTGTTTGTCAGAAGGTTTGACAAACATCTGTTCATTAAAAGTTCCGCTGCTCCACAACCCAATCTTGAGGAGCTTTATACCTCTTCAGCTGATGTGCGCAGCTGCTCCAGAGCATCTAATTCTATTAGCAGTGCTTTTCTATTAAGCTTATGCAAACTGTGTGTGTGCAATTGAATGATCGTGTCAGTGGGTCAAATGTGCACCTTAGAATAGCTGAATACTTTTGGACTGTGTAGGTTTAGCACACAGACCAAGCAGATCATTTCTCTTACACTGGCAAAGCTGTTCCTTCTAGAGCTACCAATGATGATGGACGCTGCCCAGGCCTCATCACTAGAGAAGCATTTATTCCTGGTGTTTATAAGATGCGTTTTGAGACTGGACAGTACTGGGAAGCATTAGGAGAGACCTGTTTCTACCCACATGTTGAGGTAGGTTAATAAAAAATATTGTATGAACTTCTGTTTTGCTGAGAAGCAAATGTGACATTAATTTATTGCCCGCAGATCGTCTTCACCATCATTGACGCATCTCAGAAGTTTCATATCCCACTTCTCCTGAGTCGGTTCTCCTACAGTACCTACAGAGGAAGTTAAATAATCCAATGGCTGTTATCATACTATCTGCTCACCTACATTTGGAGTATTATTTTTCATTTTCTTAAACAAATGATGATCATCACATATAAACAATTTAGAACTATGAAGATCTAAAATCAGCACACTTGTGCTTTGATGTTGATGCAATCTCCTGTTTCTCTGACCAGAAAAATCCAGTTTATTAAACACCTCAGCCATGTTAAGTACTCACAAAACGCATCGATATTACATTCTACAATACCAGGAATGTTTGTATTCTCTATTACCAATATGAAACAAATTACAAAAGTGAAAAAAAATATTCTGATCAGGTTTATCAGAAAAATGGTTTGTATTAAAAAACAACAGCTTTTGATAAAACAGATCAAAAATGGCATTTTATTTTAGACGTGCTTGGAACTACAAATATTCCGGAAGGAGTTGGAAAGTAAAACAGCAGCACTTCATCTCTATCGCATCAACTGAGCTGTTTAAGACAGAATGGATCTGAGCTTTCTGGTGCTAAAAGATTACATAAAGATTACATTCTACTTTGTTACTGGAGATGTAAATGTGTATGAACAATTGAATAAAGCAAATGTGGTAGCTAACTTAAGTCTCTGAATTTTGTTCGATATTATATTAAAATTTACTACAAAACATTTTCAAACCTACTATGTATTTCCTACTTTACTGCTAACCTAACTATTGTTGGATGATTTAAACCTACATTCTACCTCAATTGCAAAACTGCAAAATACCTGGTGGAACATCTCACAACTAATTATGTTAATTGACAACAGATCAGTAACATGATTGGCAATAAAAAGAGTCTTTCATAAGTAAAGATGGGGAGGGGTTCACTACTCTGTGAAGGACTGCTCAGGCATACAGTGCAACAACCCAAGAATTATGTTTCCCAAAGAACTACAAAAAATCTACAAAATATCATTAAAAGATTCAGAGATTTTGGAATCTTTATATGCAAAGAACAATGCAAAAAAACAGTATCTGCTCGCCATGATCTTTGGGCCGTCAGACAGCGCTGCATTAAAAACTGACTTGATTCTGTAGTAGAAATAATTGCAGGGCTCAGGAACACTTTTGAAAACCATTGTTCATTGCTGCATCCACAACTGCAAGTTAAAACTCTGCCATACAAAAAAGAAGCATAATCCAGAAACGCTGCCACCTTCTTTGGTCTGGAGCTCATTTAAGATGGACAGAGGTGAAGTGAAAAAGCATCCTGTGCTCTGATCTGGCTATTTATCAGCACACAGTTCAAAAGCCAGCATCTGTGATGGTATGGGGGTGTGTTCATGCACATAGCATGAGTGACTTGCACATCTGTGAAGGCACCATTAATGCTGAATAATACAGCGATTAGGCATAACATTATGACCACCTCCTTATTTCTACGCTCACTGTGCATTTTATCATCTCCACTTACTATTTAGTGCACTTTGTAGTTCTACAGTTACAGACTGTAGTCCATCTGTTTCTCTCAAACTTTGTTACCCCCCTTTCACCCTGTTCTTCAGTGGTCAGGACCCCCATGGACCCTCACAGAGCAGGTACTATTTGGGTGGTGGAACATTCTCATTACTGTAGTAACACTGGAGGTGGTGTGTTAGTTTGTGTTGTGCTGGTATGAGTGGATGAGACATGGCAGTGCTGCTGGAGCTTTTAAACTCTGTGTCCACTCACTGTCCATTCTATTAGACACTCCTACCTTGTCAGTCTACCTTGTAGATGTAAAGTCAGACACGATAGCTCATCTGCTGCTGCACAGTTTGTGTTGGTCATCCTCTAGTCCTTCATCAGTCGTCACAAGATGCTGCCCACAGGGCGCTGTTGGCTGGATATTTTTAGTTGGTGGACTATTCTCAGTCCAGCACTGAGGTGTTTAAAACCTCCTGCAGCACTGCTGTGTCTAATCCACTCAGACCAGCGCAATACACACTAACATACCACCACCACTTCAGTGTTACTACAGTGCTGACAATGATCCAACACCCAAATAGTACCTGCTCTGTGAGGGTCCATTGAGGCCCTGACCACTGAAGAACAGGGTAAAAGTTGGATAACAAAGTATGCAGAGAAACAGATGGACTACAATCTGTAATTGTAGAACTACAAAGTGCTCCTATGTAGTAAGTGGAGCTGATAAAATTAACAATGAGCATAGAAACAAGGAGGTGGTCATAATGTTATGCCTTATCGGTGTATATTCAGGTTTTGGAGCAACATAGGCTGCCATCCAGGCAACGACTTCTTTAGGTAAGGCTTTGCTTATTGCAGCAAGGCAAGGCCAAACCACATTCTGCACATGCTACAGCAACATGGCTTTTTAGTAAAAGAGTCTGGATGCTAAACTGGACTACCCGCAGTCCAAACCTGTCAACAATTGAAAACATCTAGTGCAACATAAAATTAAAAACACAATAAAGGGCCACTGAACTGTAACAGCTGAAATCCTATATTAAAAAAGAAAGACAAAACATATTTCATTTTCAAAGCTACAGCAGCTCGTCTCCACAGTTAACAAATACAATGTGTTGTTAAAAGAAGAGGTGACGCAACATCACAATATGCTTTTCTGAGTATATATCACTCTCCAATGCTTATGGGTTATATGGAAATAAAGTGCAGAAGCAGTGTGCTTTGAGTCTATTTTGTCTCAGTGAAGTCACAAAAAACAAATCATGTGCATGTATGCATACAAAATGGCACAAAGAACACACCCCTTTGCCCAAAATATTAAATTCAGCAATTAAATAGAAATTGTGCATTACAATATGCAGAAGTGTATTCTTGCTGAAAACTATTCTCCACTGAAAAAAATCATCAGAACATGTAATTTAACCAGTTTAACAAAAAAAGTCTAGGATATGGGCCCTTTAAAGTCCTGGACAGTGCAGTCAGCCAGCATCCCATCAGTTTGTCACGGTGGATGGGGTCGGTATTGAAACTGCGAAAGTGTCAGAAAATATTTTTAATTAAAATCATGAAGATTAAACTTAACGCAGAACAACACTTAGATTTAAGCCTGATTGAGCAGAGGGCAGCAGAGGCGCCGAGTTCCACTCTGAAGTTCACAGTATTGAAGAGCTACACGGGGCTGCTCGATTGCTCTTGCGTTGATTAATAGAGACTTGCTAGCTGCTGTAGAACTGATTTGAGCGCATCTTGGGCGGTGTGGCATTGCTTATATTTCGCCCTTAAAACTGATTATACTTTCTTAGAAAATGGCTGATGAAGAACTGGAAGCGATTAGACGGCAACGCATGGCAGAACTTCAGGCAAAACATGGGGTAAGTGAGATACAACCGTTCAAATGCGAGCCAGCTCGGCTGACGTTTCCGACCATATATGGAAAAGCACATTTTAGGCCAGAGCGTAACGTTACGCACAAAGAACTTTCTAGCGGCAATGAGACATTTTGCCCAGATATGTTTTTCTGCTCATTATAACACGCACGTTTCCTTGTACAAATCAGCACAGCCAACTAGCTTTGTAGTGTAACTAGTGCAGGCGTCGCCTCCGACGAAACTAGAGTTAGCTTCTTGTTTTGAGTGTTCCCGTTCCACCTTAAATTGTGCAGGCGCCAGGATGCTACTGTTGTTTCATTTAAAGTGGAACGGGAAAACTCGGAACAAGCTGGCGAAAAGGAGGCCAACTTCAGCCTCGTTCGCCTGTGTCACTCCACGGTGCAGTGTAAGATCGCTCTGGGCGGCTAGCTATGTTAGCTAGCTAACCTAGCTAAGTTGGCTAACTTTACATACCATGACTTGGCGTGGTTCGCAAAGGCGCCTTCAATATTTTACAGTTGCAAGGAGTTTTACATTCAAAGGCCCAGCCCAACTCATCAGCACATTGCCAAAACCATTAATGAGTTTAAAATGGGTTTGTTCAGGGAGACGCTAACTAAATATGCAGTGCAGGAGGACTCCAGCTTTCAGCACTGAAGTAGCCAGCTCACCATCCACCTAACAGAAAAAAATGTACTGATGGAAATCGTGACTGACGCTTATTTAGGGGTATTTAGTTAGCCAGATTACGTAACTTCAGATTAAAGTTCTGTTCTTTTAGGAGGAAAGGTCTCTGGACAAGCCAGTTGGCCTCCATCTCCAAGTGTCAAAGCTTTGAGCCTCTTGTGTGTTGTGGTACCAGTCAAGTTGTCTTGTTCAGGGATGGACAGTTCCCCACATGTAGTGTGGCAATGTGCAGCTCAGTGTTCTCTAATCTAGTACACTTGGTGTATCACTGTCCACACAATCAAAATACAACTTGGCGTACTTCAGGGCTTATGTACCACAGAGTAGTTAGCAAGTCATTACAGTTGTCATTGTGTTTGTGTAAAATGTAAAGTGTTAAAAGTGCACTGAATGAATGTCAGCTTTTCCCCTCAGGGTTTAATGTGGAATCAAATGGACTTGGTAAGCTCTGTTGTGCTTAATGCAGCAGATATTTATAAGATTAAAGATTAAAAAAAGGTTTCAGTGGCTTCAGCAGTGTAGAGGTGATACAGCTTTGGCATGTATAGCAGGTCTAATCCCAAGCAGGGACTGAAACCTGGTGCATGTTAGCCAAAAGCTTTACCAACTAGCCTAACAGCATAGTATAGTTATACTACTCACTAGTCTCGGTGATTGTTTTCACTGCTTTTGGCACTTTTGGCAGTGTGAACCAGAACTCTGCACTCTGTTACACTGACCTCCATTTTACCCCCCTGGCTTGTGGAGCACAGTGCAAATTAGAGTTTTTGCCCTGAATGGGGCTGATGTAAATTTGTCGTTTTGTCATAGATGGGATATGGATTCAGAGGTGTAGATTATGTGCACACCTATACAACTCTACTGAACATGAACAGTTTCACTGTAGATCATTGTTATAGATGGGCTTGGTTATATAATTTTGAATATGTGTAATGTGTTACTCAAGAGGAATTTTCCATCAGGCATTTGCTGTCCAGAGGCTACTGGCATTAAGTTATTATCGCTCACCTGACTTGCTGTTGGGTTAAACGCTTATTCTTGTTGCAAGCCATTTGTCTTGTGAAGTGTAAAATATATACAGTATATGAGCATTGCTTTTAGGCATGAAACTTTGAACAATATAAACTGGAAAATGGGCTAACTACAATCAAAATATTGAAATGTTCATCTGAAATTCACTACAGTTTCCTAAGTAACTAAAATTTTGTATAATGCAGTGCATTTTTCTTTTCTAGGACTCCAGTGATCAGCAAGGCCAACAGGAAGCTAAGCAGAGGTACAGCCAGTCAGAACAGTCATAGCCAATCAGCACAGTTATACAGATGATTTGTACAGATGATTCTGTATTGAATTAATGTTATTTTTTTGACAGAGACACAGAAATGAGGAACTCCATACTGGCTCAAGTTCTGGATCAGTCAGCCCGTGCCAGATGTAAGTTCAATTTATTTAATTTTCATCACTATGTCTATATGACACTTATTCCAAGTGTGGTCATGGAGTTCCCCTGTGTATTTGATGTTTCTCTGCTCTAACACATCTGATTTAAGTAATTAACAACAGAAACGATGTAATGTTAGGAGACTGTTTACTGATTGTAAAATGAATGGGATGGCTTGTTAACGCTCAACATGGCGGCTCTATTAAGGAAAGAGCTGATAGCCTTGTATGTACTACTAATACTACTACTATTAGTAGTACAATAACTTTGTAGGTAGTTTAACCAGAGGAGGATAGGTCCCCCCTTGTGAGCATTGGTTTCTTCTCCCAAGGTTTCTTCCTCAGCTCTGAGAGAGTTTTTCCTTGCCACTGTCGTCCCTGGCTTGCTCACCTGTTTTACATTCATTTTTAAAACTTTGTCTTTACTGGAATTTTTTTTCTTTACTTTTCTGTGAAGCTGCTTTGTGACATCAGTTGTAAAAAGTGCCACAAATAAAACTGACTTGATTATAGGTAAAGTGGGGAAAGCCCCCTTGTTGTATAAAATTCTTATGCCTTAAAACAAGTACAACCTGTGAGTTTTTTGTTATTTGAGTCAGACACTACAAACTGTTCAAGCTGTTTTTGTCAGGTTTAACAGTGATGTCATATATGTTTTTAAAACATTAGTATGTTTTTCAGTTTTGGGTTTATAAGTCTCTCTTCTAGGATCCTAGTCTTGTATGACTTGAAATAACTGGACAGGAGCATTGTCAAGGGTGGACACACTTTCTTATTAGGACTTTTACAAGCTCTTCCTGGGTGTGTTGGAGCAGAAAAATATTTACATGTGCGGGGCAGAGATACTCCAGGATCAGGGTTGTTATCCATCTCAAATTATTCATAAATTGATATAGCCATGTTCCAGTAGGTGGCAGTGTGCTTCTAAAAATCATAAATTCTTTCTTTTTTTCCCTCTCTTCAGTGAGTAACCTGGCACTGGTAAAGCCAGACAAAGCAAAAGCAGTTGAAAATTACCTGATACAAATGGCACGATTTGGCCAGCTTGGTGGAAAGGTACGGAAGATACAAAAATACTGCTCTGTAGGTGTATGTATTTGCATGTACAATATTTAAGGCTAATCTTCTCTCACTTTTCAGATTACAGAGAACGGTTTGATAGAGATCCTTGAAAAAGTCAACCAACAAACAGAAAAAAAGACAACTGTCAAGGTAAAACCTTGTCATAGTCAATATTTAGTCAGTTTAAAAAGCAGCATATTCCAAAATGTGAAGCTGCCGATGGCTCATTTCAAAAGCACAAATAGAAATGTTTTAATAGCTACTTTTGCTCTTTCAGTTTAACAGACGGCGAGTGATGGACTCTGATGAAGAGGACGATGATTGAAATGATGGCTGACAACAATCAGTTTGCTGGAAAAGCATTTTTGAGATATTCTGGTTGTTTCTTTAAACCCAGAGTAAGTAACTGTGACCAACCAAAGGCCCTGTCTAAGGAGAACCTCCTGCGATAGAGACTCTAGACTTTTGGGGACACAGAAACTTCTCACTCATGTTGTCTCTGTTATATCACGTTTCACTACGGTTCACTGGATGTTTTTTGCCACAAGCCAACAAATTGCAGTAAAGGAGTATTTCTGCAGTTACATTTTGCTAGGGACTGCTTTGGGAATACATTAGTCATCTCTTAATTAGTGTTAAAAATAAACATGCCTCATTATCATATCTCTACTTGTAGATTCCCTCCTTTTTCTGACATGTATGTGCAGCTGTTTACATAATAAAAAAGCCTTAAACATCATGCTCACATAATATTTTTAATATGAAGGGGTCATTAAGATGAGTATATCTGTTGTCTGTTTTGTGTTCTGTGTGTAAATATTAAGAATGGTTGACCATTTTTCTCTTTAGTCACTGCAACCTGCCAGTAATACAAGTCTGAAACAAAGGGGAATTTCACTAGAATTTTCTAGTTTTAAGATGTAAAAAAAATAAAATAAAATAAAATAATAATTCACAGTGGTTTGATGTACTCTGCACTAGAGAAACTTAGACTTAGACACCAGACTGCTGGTGGTAGGAACCAAATCTCCAAAGCAGTTAAAGCCTTTAAAAGCTGCTTCACAAAATGTTGCCACATGGAATAGAAATATGTTGCCAGAAGCCTGAGTCGTTGTTTTATATATATTTTTGAAACACATTTATGGTGGAGAGTTATGCGCAGTGCTTTTTCTGATTTACCACTATTTTACCAATATGAACACAATATAAAAGCTCACATTTTTATACACGTATGGTTATTTAGATGGTAAATCAAATGGCTATGTTTGAGCTGTGTAAACAGTGTGTGAATTTTTCCGTCTCTGTGGCTCCGTTATGCAAATGTTGGTGGAATTTGGTTTGAAACCTGGGTTTACAAATGAAAGGGCAGTCGTGGGCTGGAGCTTAGGGATCTGGCCCTGTGACCGGAAGGTTGCCGGTTCGATCCCCAGGGCCAACAGTCCATGACTGAGGTGTCCTTGAGCAAGACACCTAACCCCCAACTGCTCCCCGGGCGCCGTGGATAGGGCTGCCCACTGCTCCGGGCAAGTGTGTGCTCACTGCCCCCTACTGTGTGTGTGTTCACTAGTGTGTATGTGGTGTTTCACTTCACGGATGGGTTAAATGCGGAGGTGGAATTTCCCCGGTTGTGGGATCAAAAAAAAGTATCACTTACTTATAAATGGCTATGTTTGAGCTGTGTAAACAGTGTGTGAACTTTTCCGTCTCTGTGGCTCCGTTATGCAAACGTTGGTGGAATTTGGTTTGAAACCTGGGTTTATAAATGACAGAGCAGTCATGGCTACATGTCAATTTTATGAAGTTTAACTTCGATTAATTTGGTACATGGGGGGGGAGGCGTTAAAGCTTAGCTTGTTGTGTGCACCACATGTTGGCACTTGAGACTAATTTAGGAACGAATTAGTGTTTAACCGGGCCTCCCCATTCTCCGTATGGAAGATAACTTAGAAAAAAATCAATTTACCTGAAATTGGTTACTTAATTCACTACTTTCTTACGTCTGACACCCTCTCATTTTTGAGCTTTCTGTCCAGTTAACTAAGCCTGCGCAGAGTGCAGAGGGCGGAGCCAGGTCAGCTAATCCTTTCTTTGGTGTGAGAATGGTCCGACCTCAGCCATTGGTTGATTTCATGAGGGGCCGGACAAACAGCTCTCGGATTGGTGGAGAGCTGAGCCTCATGGTCTCACACTAACCAATCATACTCATCTTTGTCATACCATGGCTTCCTAAATTCCGGCGTGTAGTGCTTTTGCGTACAGCTCGTACTGTGCAGGGTTTTTGTGATTTCTCCAGCGCTGTATATTCATTTTACAGAAAACAGCAGTTAACAACATGCAGGAAACCAGCAGCCAAGATGTTACGATGATCACATGCACGGCGCCAGTAAACATCGCGGTCATCAAATACTGTAAGTGTGCGTTCAGCGGGAGCGACTCAATATTGTAGCTAATAAAGTTAGATTTGTGAACCTTACACTCGCAGAGGTTCAGTTCTGTGATTTGTACTTACATTTTTAGCATAAAGCCAATCTGTAAAGCTTTAATTAATTGCTTGAATGCAGCGAGTTTCTCGATCTTTCGTTCTTTAGGGGGTAAACGGCACGAAGAGCTGATTCTGCCCATAAACTCTTCACTCAGTGTCACTCTGCACCAGGATCAGGTAAAATGAGGTCGCTTTGAGTTCTAGGATGCTTATAATTTGTCTGAGCTTCATCATTATGAAAGGAATTCTGTCTGACTCGTAGTAGTGTGGTCATCCTACCTTTCACACTCTTTCTTCCTCAGCTTAAAACAACCACAACAGTGGCATGCAGCAGACATTTCCAGGAGGACCGCATCTGGCTGAATGGCAAAGAGGAAGATATAAACCAGCCGAGAATTCAGTCTTGCCTTAGAGAAAGTAGGTGCTTACTTAAGTGTTTGTGCTTCTCATGATAATCATTACATGCATAGTACTCGGACATTATAGCTTAATATACATTTACTGTGCAGCACTCTAGAAGTCTTATACTGCTACTATAAATGTTTTGTAATATTCTTTTGAGGCATGTCATGAATTTATGATCAACAGTGTAGTGCTGGTGTAGTGTAGTTCACCGAACCAGTCATTTATGGTGTTGAATTCTCCTCTCTTTTGTCTTGACTAGTCCGAAGGTTAGCACGGAAGAGGCGAAGTGATGAAGACCTCAGTAATGACATCAGTTTGGCTCACCGAGTCCACATCTGCTCTGTCAATAATTTCCCAACTGCCGCTGGGCTGGCGTCCTCTGCAGCTGGCTATGCCTGCCTCGGTAAGTTTGAAAATCTTCCTGTCACCATTTAAGTTTTTAACTTATTGCTTGCTTGTTATACAGTTATAACTTGCTATTTATCCATGTCTGTCTCTCAGTGTACTCCCTGTCTCGTTTGTTTGGGGTGGATGGAGAGCTGTCCTTGGTGGCGCGACAGGGTTCGGGCAGTGCCTGTAGGAGTATGTATGGGGGTTTTGTCCAGTGGAAGATGGGTGAGAGACAAGATGGGAAAGACAGTCTGGCAGAACAGGTGGAACCTGAGAGTCACTGGCCAGAGCTCAGAGTGCTGGTCCTGGTGGTGAGTCACAATCATCAAGTGACACATTCCATGTGGCTTTATTTGTAAAGCTATATTTTAGACAAAAACAAATCCCAAATCTCAACTTTAGTCAGTTATAGCTGCTACACTGGCAAAGTTTGTTTCTGTTCTTTTGCAATGAAGCTACAAAGATCATTTAGCTAAGAAGTAATGGAAGAGTGTAGCCTACTACATTAGACATAGAATAGACATGTTTATGCTTATGTTTGATGCTGTATAGCATACTATATTCTATAAAAATAGGCAAAGGATTGTTGTATAGCTAAAATCTTATGTCACCTTTTCATTGAAACATGCATTGAAAACTGATGAAGAGATTTTGTTTATAAGGAAATGGACTGTCCTTGAATACTTTTAGGTAAGTGCAGAGCGGAAGCTTGTTGGAAGTACCTCTGGCATGCAGACAAGTGTAAAGACAAGCAAACTGTTGAAGGTACATAGACTGCATGCATCTTCTGGCTTGGATTCAAGTTGTTACTGCAATTTAAGCACTTTGTGTTTTTCACTATGAAAATCTAATTTAAAAAAGACTTTATGAATGGATTTATTTTAAGGATATATTTGCCTACGTATATAAAAAACGCACGTATGAAAACATTCTCTGCTGAAAAGTTGGTAATACGTTTTGCACATTTTCCCCTTAGCACCGTGCAGACTGTGTGGTCCCTGGTCGTATGGAGGAGATGATCAGTGCTATCCAGAGAAGGGACTTTGCAGCATTTGGTGAGCTGACTATGAAGGACAGTAACCAGTTCCATGCCACCTGCCTGGACACCTACCCACCTATATTCTACCTCAATGATATATCACAAAAAGTCATCAGCCTGGTGCATCGCTACAACCAACATTACCAAGACACCAGAGTGAGTTCAGCTATATTTATTATTTCACAATGATGCAAATTTGTTCAAATTTTCTTAATTTCTGAAATGAAATTTACTCATAAATCTCTTTTTGCTGCAGTGATCTAGTCTTCTGGGAAGACTAAAAGCTTGATGTGTACATTTCATTTTTCCATCCACGATTATATTGGATAGTAGGACTGGTCATGTGTACACTGCCTCAGGATCCACAAACTGGTCCTAGATTTTTGTTCTGCTTAGCCAGCAGGACAGCATATACTTTTGACAGTGTTTTACTTAATACATTGTTAAAAAGTCATGTAGCACCAGTGTTTTGTTCAGTTTTCTTAAATTTCTCTACTGAACACTAGAGGGCCTCCTTTAATTGAAATGTTCAAGTCAGAGAGACTTCATGTTCAGGCCTGACCCTGGCCTTTGGGTGTCAAAGCAGGTTTTAACTGGAGAGTGGGGGCTGCTCTTCTGTAGTCTGTTATCACAACCCGTGTCCCCTGACCAGTTACCAAGCAATCCTTCAGAGACGTCATACATTTTCACTACGCTCCAAAAAGACATGTTTCTTTTTTTTTTTAGCTTTTAACAAGCAAGCTCTCAGAGACTTGATGAATTTTCACTATGGTGTAAAAAGTAATTAAATTTCTTTTTGCTTAATTCAATTTTTAGTAATTTGTCATAAAAGCTTTTGTTTTCAAGATCATCATGCTAGTGCACATGTACAGTAGTATTCCTCAGTGAACATTTTTCTTTATTCCCTATTTCCATGTTAATCAGGAACTGAAAGTCTTGTGGAAAAAGTTCCTGATTGCAAAGCAAACATGAGTAAAATTGTTTCCCTTATGTACTAAGAACTGACAAGTTTTATTGATCTCAATTACTTTTTACAGACCTAAAAATAAAACATCATTGCCTGTTATAATTACCGTGTCCCTTCTAAAGAAGCAAAACATATTTTACCAGTTACCACTCATTTGTGGTGTCCTAATGCTTTCTATTGCTGAGTGGGATAACATACATGAAGAAAGTGTGAGTAAGTAGAATATGAAAATGTTATCACTGAACATCGTGTAAAATACGCCTCAGACATATAGAGCCATATTGTAGAACCAAGTGAAATAGCTATCTGATGACAATCTCATTAATAGGGTCTATATTTATGGATTTTATGCATTTTGTCTGTGTCAGTTACAGAAATGATGACAAATATCATAGAACATAACTGGCTACCTGTGGAACATAGAGCAGCTCAGCTAGCTAGTGCATGGAATTAAAACCAATAGTACCTAGAAAACTTTTTTTTTCATGTCAGTGAAATGCACATTTACACTACAAGACCATATACTGCTGATCTGATGAGAGGGATAAAATGTGGCATGTTCAAAAGTTATGGCACATTTTATATTTTATTTTTTTCCAATATGTTAAACTCAGCAAATCAATAGAAATTATGTACTTTGACTTACAGAAAATACTATATATGTGTGCTTTCTGTAGAGGATGTATTAACTTATTTTCACATAGAAGATCAACAAAATGTCATTTCACCAGGGGTGTTCAAACTTTTACATATAGCTGTATATTAAAGACCACGATAGAAATAAGTGTTGGACTTTATTGTGTTGTCCTTGGCCAACAAGCTGAGTTGTAATTCTTAGTTTTATTGTCAACTAATGTATAATAAGCTGTAATTGGATATCAAATGCATCTCACAAGCTACAGTACATATACACTTAAAAGATGCATCAATGTTCTCACTGCAGTGCTATCATGTCTCCTAGCTGTCAGCATTTAGTAACTCCAAACTGACAATGGATACATCTGGAGCTCAAATAAACAGACGTTATTCAGCACTGGTTTATAAATGTGTTCTAGCACTCACTGAGAAATGATAACGTATTTTCATAATTCCCATGATGTGCTTCAATAAAGGTGTTTTCTGCTTTCTTTGTTCTGGTAAATCAGTGAACATCCTCTATAAAAATAAACACATTTAAAATGTTTCTCATTTTCATGTTTTCAGGTAACATACACTTTCGATGCAGGTCCTAATGCTGTGATCTACACCTTAGAAGACCATGTGCCTGAATTCATACAGGTGGTTCGTTATTTCTTCCCCCCAGAAACCAATGGTGGAGAGTAAGTTTTTCATTTCTGCCTTGCCAGCATAGCTTAAAAACAGAAGTAGAATATATCGCTGTTGTCGGAAGAAAACCTTCTATCTCCATTTTTGATGTTTTTCAGTTTTTAATATAAATTGAAAATGCCTGTTGCTCTTTACATTGTTAGTAAGTTTCATGATGAATGGACCACAAGAAATGACCCAAAATTGCTTGGAAAGATCTGGTTCCGTTGACTTCCATTAAAAGTAAAGCAGGTTTTTTCCTTCTCCTGTAAAGTTACCAGTTTGGAGATACGAGGTTTTCTTCCGACAGCAGCGATATATTCAAGTTGTTTTGTTAATGCAATTTTGACCAGACATCTGTTTTTCTGCATTGAGATTATAAATTCAAGAAAAAAAAGTTATGGTTTGTTAGTTATCATAACATGTTGTGGAATTTTGTGTTGTCTGTTGTCTCTTCAGGTTTGTGAAGGGCCTTCCTGTGGGCCCCGCCTCCTTGTCCGAAGATCTGAAGACAGCTATCGGGCTGGAGCCTGTTCCAAAGGGCATCAGCTACATCATCAGCACTAAGGTATGTGACTCAGGCTTGCCGTAAATTCGAGGAAACTATGTTTATTTCCATAACGGTAAACAAGCTTCCAAAGGAATGAGATAAATCCATTATAATCATTAACGCACGAGGATTGCAGATAATCATATTTCACAATTCTCATAAGGAGGAAGTGTAAAGTGGAGAAGAGAGTACTTTGTGTTTGCTTTCAGGTTGGCCCTGGTCCTTGTGTGGTGGAGGACCCAAAGCTTCATCTGTTAAACCCAGAAGGACTACCCAAGAAAAGCACCTGAATAAATTAATAGAATTAACACAGCACTAAAACCTGCCCTGCAGTGAAACTGGACAAAGAAACAAATGATTTTGATTAAAAGCTTATTTTAAAGGAAATAATTTTCTTTAAATGTTAAAGTTATAAACAATAGGCTATGTGAATGGTCTGGACAGTTATTTATATATATATATATATATATATATATATATATATATATATATGTTACATTAATTTTGTGTAGATTTTTTTTTATTATATTTTTCTAGCTTTTTGGAAATGAATTGTATTAAAATATAGCTTACATGTTTATTGATGACATGAATGTGTCTTTCTTTATGACTCCATTCAAGCATCTTCCTTCCTTGTTCGTTTTGAAATGTATTTATTTTTTATCTACATTCTGCTTTTCTTCCCGCCTTTCTACCCTTTGTTTTTCTGAACCCACTGTGCGCTGCATGGCTGATTGATGGTAATTACACAGTTATAGATAGGGTATATGTGAGCCAGTCCACGCTGCTCTCTGACCCGTAAGACGAGTAAGACACCGGGGCATTGCAGGAATCCTGCCTGAAGGAAGTGACGAGCTCAACTGGGTTGGGTTTTGTGAAGTTTTGTACCTCCCACCTTTGTTCCCCAAATGAAGTTGCGTGATTACTGATTGTGCTCAGTAGCAGCAACAGCAGCTCACCTTCACTCATCTGCGGTGCTCCTGAACCAGCTCTGCGACAATGGGGAAGATTGAGTGGGCGATGTGGGCCAATGAACAAGCCCTGGCGTCTGGACTCAGTAAGTAGTCAAAACTACATTCGCTTCAGTACATTCCGCTAACATTTGTGCGAACGTCTAAAGCGACTAATCAGCGAAAAAAAGACGATATGTTACGACTTATTTACGCTAGAATAACTGACGGCTAATAAGTAGGTAAACTAAAGTCTGACACCGCAGAGAGAGAGAGAGAGAGAGACGAGGCGTCTTAATAGGTGAATGCAGTCACCCGCAGGAAAGTGAGCTATATTTGATAGCGTGCTGGGTGAAAGTTTCAGGGAACTGTGTTTTAAGTTTAAGTTAGGTCTGGTCCTCTAACCTTTTGAGGAAACACAGCAGTGATTCATGTAAACTATTTTTATGCTACTTCCCTGTTTCAGTTTATCTGACCGGTGGCATCGTAGGGGTGGCTGGACAGCTAAAAGGCTGGGAATTCGCCGCTTTTGGGATGTATCCTTTCAAATGAGCTATCCACTGATTTAATTTTGGACTGTCATCTGTGAGCAAAGGCATCTTTCTCCACAACCACCCTGTGAATCATATGAACATTGTGAAGCAGTAGTCACTTCTTTTCTATTAGTTCTCTATTATTATACATTAGTGTGTATAACACTTCTATTATAATCTATAACATTTTCACCTCTTATAATATTCCTGTGATAGTTTTTTTTAGTGATCTGTGATAGTCCTATAGTAATTTCACCTCTTGCAATATTCATGTGTTGTGTTACTGTTTTAATGTAACACTAATCCACTAATCGGTAGTGGATTACTATACTAATCTCTACCATCCTGCAGTAACCAAGAGTATTTATTTGAATTCACCCCTATAAGAATTCCTATATTACCGTATATCAGGGCTGCCCAAAGTGTGAGCTGTAAGAACATATGATTTGTCTTGCCAAAGTTACCCTAACCCCTTCCCCTCAAGTACAAACATAATTTTTATTGACTATGTATAACTATAAATTTTTCTTTTGCTTCACATTGTGTTTTTAAATATGCTAGTAACAAAATATAGCATGCAACATTCAAAAAATTTAGTCCACCACAAACATTGCACTTTGGTGCATTGTGAAGAAAGGTTTATGCTCCCCTGCTGTAAATCCATCTACAATCTAAGAATTGTCAAAATAATAAAAGTAAAAAAAAATAAAAGTAAAAAAAAACAAACTGTAGAAGTAGTGATCTAAATTGGTTCATGTAATATTCATTAAAATGATTTAAACACCAGTGTGCCTTTGAAAAGTAAAGGTTGCTCAGCTATTTAAGTGACAGGTCTTTCCACATAGTTTGGTACCCTTGACTTGCACAGAGCTGCAGGTGTGTTTGTGTGTTTGCTTGAGTACCCAAGGAGCAAGAGAGCCAAAGGCACCAGTGTTGAGAGAACGTGAGTACTCCTTTACAGTCAAATGTTTCTGCAAGACTGCCCCTGATCTATTTTTGTAACTGCAGTGCATGTTCTGTTGCACCTTAATTTCAGTTGTTATTTCTGTTTTTTTTTTTCTCTCAGCGGTCAGTACTGCTTCACTGTATGTGTAAAGGCATTTGGGCCCCTGACTAGGAATTACTATGTTCGAGCATTCCTGCATGCGGCGTGAGTAAATTCAGACTTGTGCCTGTGTCTTCTCTTTAGATTGCATTTTTTTCCCTTTTGTCTCTTAAAAAGATCAGGGTCTAAGCTGACAGACAGGTTACTTGATGCTTTTTGTGATCTTTTTGTGTCTATTGCATGTTGTTATTACTGTGTCACATAACAGCTCATATTGCAATGTTGCTGTGTAGATGACAATTTAGTCTTCAAAAAGTCTCTTATTCTTGGCAGTAAGTTGTGCTGTTTTTTTGGTTTAACCTACAGGCTGTGTGTCCCAGGAGGTTTTATGCTTGCCACAGTTTTAGGCTGTGTTTGTCTTGGAATGGCCAGCCTCATCTACCTCTCAGTAAGTATTGTTTGATTCTTTCTTTTTGCTTTAGGACTGAAAGAGCATGTGATCATAGCTAAAGAAAGGTAACTGAATGCAGCTCACTGTGAAATAAGGAAATGGAAATAAAGAGGTTCTTGTTGTCTGTCAGGAATTTCCGTTCATACACCCACCTCTCTGTAATTTAAGCTCATCTGGTGTCTGTGTTAGTTTTGCTAGTGGTCCTTTTCCTCATCATCCTGACTCATAGTTTATTTATTTGGTAATTGCCTTCACCCATACTGCCTCTGTCAAAGAAAAACAAGCAAACAAAAACATATACTTCTCTTATTTTTTTTATTTAATTTTTTTTATTTTATTAATTTTTTATGTGAACATTTCATGATGAAAATATTAATGTTCCAGAGTTGCAAAGATAAAAGATAACATCTGTTTACATTAACTTACATTAGAAGCTTAGAACCTTCTCCTGCCTACTCCCCTGTCCTGACCATCTTGGACATGTATTTTTTGTTACAATATGAGAATAACAGATACCACATTGTCATCCACCCTCTGTAAAAGAATTTTGAAATTAGTTGAGAGTAAGACACATCTTAAATGCAAGCTGCAATTCCTATAATAAAATGCACCACCCACAGTGATTGCTGGGTATCTTGACTTAGTTTGTTGTGATATCTTGCAATAGGTGAATGTTTCTCAGCTGTTCAACAGTCGTTTTTTTTTTTTTTTTGGTTGCAACATCTGTGTTTGGCCCGGCTTCGACTGCGTAGAGTAATGGTTTCTGTGGGGAACTACAACTTCTCTAAAATCTTTTTTCACTCCTTCTACCCAGGCAGCCATTCATGGGGAGCACTGGGAGCCAATTATGCCCAAGATGGAGCCCCTAAAACATGCCGCACAGAGCATCAAGCATCCTCCTCAGAACCCCCCACCACGTCCACCCCCAGAACTGCGCAGAAAGAGAACAGATGACCTTGAGTCTGCAGCCTATGTTAACCCCATACCTGTGACTGCCAACGAATCCTGATCTGCTGATCATAAGGACTAATGCTGACCACTACCGTACGAAGGCGATCATAGCATATACAAATAGTTATGGGATTGCTGTTTACTCTGTTAAAGGAATACTTCAGTGTTTTGTGGCATTGTCTGTATGTGCTGCATCTGTGTTGTATGGTTGATTTCCACAGAAAATGGTTTTGAGATGTTTTCTTGTACCTAGAGAAGAAAACGTTACCTCAGCACCTGAGATTTGGCTTCTATTATGAGGATTCAGTGATTCCCTATACTTAGTAAGTACAGCAGTCTTCCTGTTCTTTTACTAAGTACAAGGAAACACATCTATGAAAATCAACTATATGATATGCGTGTGGAAGATTGAGATGAGTTTGAATAACGCTGCAGAGATTCTTTAAAGTGACTGGGAACGGGATGGAAAAGTTTGCTCTGAATTGTAACACTTTCATGTTACTGTATATATTGTAATGATGTTTGTGAAATGTTCTGTTATAGTAGTTGGTCACACACTGTTCTTCTGAGGATTCTTCTTTTTTCTTTGCACTCAGTAGGACATGCATGTTATTTACCAAGTATGACTGTCCAGCCATGAATCTGTGAATCACTGGTTTAGACTGAGGAAATGAGGGTAGAAACCAATTTTATAGATTTTTGATTGTGAATTTCTCATCCATGTGTTATATATTTGTATTTACTGTGTCAGTTTGTATGAACAAAAGCATTTTAAGTGCATTTAACGCTGATTGTGTGCAGTATCTACCCAGTTACAGAGAACAAACTATATATGCAGAATATAGGACACCAGATGTTGAGACTATGCATGAATCTGGCAATACAGTTTCAATTTGTTTCTAACAGTGTCAGTGGATGAACCTATTGTAAACAGTTACTGTTATCTTTGTTAATGATGATTTACCTCATGGTGTGTATGTTCATGCTTTTATACTATACTAATAAACTCAGGAAATTATATGTGATGTTTTGTTAAATGCAAAATTACAATATCTTCTTCACAAGTTCACAAAGATCACGTTAACAACTTGAGTCCTAATTTCGGTTAGGATAATACTGCTCCTTGAGCAGTGTAGCACATTTCAAGTTGTAGTTCTGCTTTTTATATGCTTTTCCTTCTTTCGCCCGCTCAGTTGCAAAACGTGGGGAAATTCTTTGTTCCTATTCTTATAGCATAAAATGACACAAACATAGAAGGCAATGGACAATGATGGTGAAATTCATGTTTCATTTTCAAATATGTAACGAAAGGGAAGTTGTATTTCACCGACCTGTGTCAGAAACAGAACCTCAAAACAGAAAGGACATCTTGTAGCTGCACTCCTGAGGAAAAAAAAAAAATAGTTTTGTCTTTTGTTATCTGGATGAGTTTTACATCAGGAATGTGCTGTTTGTATAAGCAACATTAAGGAGGTTGTTCCGTGACATGATGTAAATTTGGCAAGAACGCAGACACACCGTTTACTTCCATACAAGAAGGAAAAATGGACACTTCCTCTAACCGGTACACACAGAGGCCCTTTCATGTTCAGAGGTTTATCTCAAGAGTTTCAAGTACAGATATACAGCTTAATGTTTTATGAGTCAGTTGACTTTTCTGACTGAAGATGGAAATAAACGTGGTTTCCTCATTTCACTCCAAGTTAGATGCGTCAAAAAGTTCAGATACAGTCTAGAAATTTGTTTTCTGGAAAGTTTTGAAGGACATATGGTGCTGTGCAAAAGTCAGAGACCCCCCTTCATTTATTTGATTTCCTTTCAAAACAGCCATTAAGTATAAGTTATTTATTTTTCAGTGTAAGGAAAAAATACAGAATAGTTATGGGATTGCTGTTTACTCTGTTAAAGGAATACTTCAGTGTTTTGTGGCATTGTCTGTATGTGCTGCATCTGTGTTGTATGGTTGATTTCCACAGAAAATGGTTTTGAGATGTTTTCTTGTACCTAGAGAAGTACCTCATTTCACTCCAAGTTAGATGTGTCAAAAAGTTCAGATACAGTCTAGAAATTTGTTTTCTGGAAAGTTTTGAAGGACATACGGTGCTATGCAAAAGTCAGAGACCCCCCTTCATTTATTTGATTTCCTTTCAAAACAGCCATTAAGTATAAGTTATTTATTTTTCAGTGTAAGGAAAAAATACAGAATAGTTATGGGATTGCTGTTTACTCTGTTAAAGGAATACTTCAGTGTTTTGTTAAATGATTTAACATGAAATTACACAGAGGCCTCAACAACCAAAGCAAGAAAGGTACTTCATACAGCACAGTAACTGCTTTATTAAAAACCTACAGTACTAGTTTTAGTCACACTAAAAGTAACATTCAAGTTTGGCAGCCGCTCCTCAGAGACAAACAATATTTTGGTAGATAACTTCCTTTTGTGAAAGGTACCACAGATTAAGCCTTGCACAGGAATTATCATTCTGACAAAGCACTTCTAACTCAGTGCCTCAAAACATCATTCCCTCCTATGAGGCATAGGCTTGTAGAAGGACTTGTCTTACTTGGTGTAATTCTAAACTTCAATATGAAAAGTAATATGCTCAATTTTTCATGTCACGTTTTGCAGACAGATTTCTCAGGCAGTAAAACAGTGACATCCAGTGGTCACAATCTGACATTTCGCCTAACAATGGAACAATATCTCACGAACCAACCACAAACAGAACAGGTGATTATGTGAAGTGTTGATTAAAAAGAAATGATGAAGGGCAAGGCTGACTGAACCAACTAATAGCAGCTGAACAGTTATTTCCGAGCAGTTATTTCTGTTAATCTTCTTCATCTTTTTAACAATGAAAATAACATAAGCAAATAAATAAACAGGGCCGCATTGTTGTTTCATTCACAAAAGCACATACATCACCAAATTAATAGTAATAAAGAGATACATTAGCTACTCATTTTGATATGATACTCAGTTATGCACATGTATCCAATACTATCCAATGTATCCAATGCTAGCTACTCACACTGAAAAAGAAAAGCTGCTTTCATTGCAGAAAAACATCAAAAAGACAAATATTCAGTATTCAGTGAAATTTTCTAGTGGACCTCTTTCATCACAGAAAGGGAAGGAGACGCTTAGATGAAGAAAACTGGAAACTTTCTATGAGTTGAATGAATCTTCTCTGGCTAATCCTCAATGTGCATCACCCTTAGCGCGCTTACATTTTTTTCACATTAAGAGTCCTCACTCATGCCTATAAAAATTAATTAAGCTTATCAAAAAAAGTCTATATTTTATTAAACAAAATACATTTTCAGGTCTTCCGTAAAGTTTTACCTGTTTTTTTTATTAGATTTTTTTTACCTAGAATAGTTATGCCTGTCTGTTGCCTCTTCACTAAAGGTTAACATTTAGTCTCCTGCTGGACACTTTTGAAGAATTTTCTAATGTGAACTCTATAAAACGGATTCTGAGAAAGAGATACCAAGTTACATTATAGAAAATAAGAAAAATACAAAAACAAAACAATTCAGAAATGTTTTAAGATCTAGAAGTAAGCTCTGAAATGCATACATTCTGAAGTGAATACTGAAATATAGCTTTATTTTCTAAAACAATTGAACCTTTTTTTTTACTTCTGAACATGTTTGTTTCTCAGCCTCTTCGCCTACGTCATTTCCGGTAAAAGTGAAAGCGGTTCCGTCTGATTGTCCAATCAGGAGCCGTGTTGCTGCGCTGTGTGTTTCAGCTGTTTATGGTGGTCTTCTCCTTCGGCCCTGCTCTTCCGTGGACCTGCAGTTTCTCTAAACATGTCGAGTCGTGCGCTGCGACGATTAAAAGGCAAGCAGAGGGGACAGGAGGCCATCGACATCGGAGACCTGAAACTCAACAGTGAAGAGGCAGGAGGAGCGGAGTTAGAGGAGGAGAAGGACGAAGAGCTGGACGAAGTGTTAGAGCCGGCCAAAGCCAGCAGTAGCCGGAGAGCCAAGAAGAGCAAATCTCAGAAAAACATCAGCAATATTTATGAACTGGTCAGACAGGAGCTTAAACAGCTGTCATACAACGGTCTAGCCCACTAGCTTATACCATGGCAGCCTTTTCAAGGAGCTGATAAGTCACCAGCTGTTTTGTTTGTTTTATCCTGTTACAGATAGGCGAAATTGACAACGATGTGGACACAAATCCCACCGACGAGGAGAGTGTTTTGGCAGCGAGAAGCCCGGAGGAGAGCCGTGTCAGCCCTGAACTACCGAAGCAAGAGACAGAGACTCCAAAGGTTGACCTTTAGCATGATAAGGAGTGACTAAATAGTGACTAAATGTTTGTTTTGCCCTCAAACAGTGGTATGCCTGTAGGTTAGGTTACTTAACCATTAGAATAAAGAACAAGTAAATGTGTGTATATATAGCAGCCATAGTGTAAAATAACATAACAGGAGAAGGAAAAAACATTCTTTATTTTCAATGTTAGTTTCAATGGAACCAGACTTTTTTCCAAGTAATCCATTTCTGCTGGACCATTCATCATGAGAATTACACAAAATGTAAAAGACAATAGGCACTTTCAAATTATGAAAGTGTAACTATTTAGTCATAGAGCTGGTTGACAAGGCAAAAATGTAATCACAGTGCTAGTTTTTGTGACACATGATATGTTACTGAATGTACGTCTATATGTATCTATGTATGTATGTGTATGTGTGTGTGTGTGTGTGTGTGTGTGTGTGTGTGTATATATATTACGCAGTGAATAAACATCTATACACAGTGATTTTTATTCAGTATTAATTGATAACACACTTTGCTACACAAAATTTAAACAGAATTAATGATCAAAACATGCATGTAATCAAACATGCATTTGTGAGGTGTTGTTTAAGTACTGCTGATATTTACAATGTACTCAGAGAGGCATATTGTAATATAATTTTTCACGAAAGTGATAATTATTTTAATATCGACGAACCCTGTTTAGCAATGCACTTATATGGGAATTCTCAAGCAATACCAAAATATGTATTTGTGTACATTTCTACTGATGCCATTACAAAATGTAGAAACTGAGACTAGATTAATTGGCATTAAGGAGAAATACAACTTATTTACCGAGGGGAGGCAAATACAAAAAAATGAATAAAAATGTAAATATGTGTGTTGTAACCCAGCATTGCAAGAGTACAATAAATGCTTAATTAAATTTCATTTTGGATATCAATCTAAACATTGGCTCAGTGCTGCTAAAAGTTTTTAAAACAGTTATCTGCCACTGTGGTAACATTTTGTATCCCTAATAAAATGTGCAGGTTAATGATGATGTAAAATGAGGACCTTGTTTTTCAGAGAAGAGGTTCTAATTTTTCATTAGAAAACATCCTAATCTTAACCCTTACTTGTTTTTCCTAGTCTGATGGTGACAGGAAACTGAATAATAAGAAAAAAAAGAAGCGGAAGAAAAAAAAGGCTTCTGCTGGGGATGTGCAGGTATGACCTGCCTATCACGTTTGGTCTTTTCACATCGCGAACATTTAAACACGGGGCTTTGAACGAGTGATTATCTGTGTGTTTATGTTTTCATATTATCTGCAATGTGTAACATGTTTTCGTAGGAGGAATCAGGTGCAGGGGACGACATAGATGCATTGTTGGAAACCATAAAAAAGACCAATGGCCTGTCACATACGAGTGAGGACTGTGGAGCTCCAGGCTATAGACCTGTGCTGTATGTGGAACACAGGTAAAAGTTGTTTTTGCTTAAAACTCTATTTAAACTCTATTTATATTAAATGTTGCTGTTAAAGATTTGATTGTTGTTCAGTATGTAAAAAGCTATGACATCATCATTATCATATGACAGTACATCATCCTTTCATCTGTTTTATTTTATTTATTTGTCTTTTAGGAATCTTAATTCAGAGAATGAACTGAAGAGATATTTTGGAGCTCGGGCTGTTCTAGGAGACCAAAAGTTGGTTTGTTTTTTTTTTGCTGTGAAAATGTTTATGTACCTTCAGGTAGTCTTTGTGAGTTATTTGTATGTGTATGTGCCTGATGCATTCACTGTATTCAATTAAGGCCAAGACAAAGACAGAGACAGTTTCACCGCAACACATGGATGACCACACCCAAAGACACTTGGCCTCGCTTTAGCCGACCAGGTATGCCTAGTACACTCTGACACCGAGCCAAATATTCTCAAGTCTTTGTAAAGGTCATTTGACTTTTGCAGTATCACTGATACAGTGAAACAAGTGATCTAAAATAGCTGTCTGGCCGCTGAATAACATCCACTGTCACCTTGATTATTGCATAACAAGTTGACAGTGTTGTGTTAGTCTTTTAGCTTTTTAGTTTCCCTTTAGGGAAAGATACACAGTCATGCCTTCTTTTGACTTCTGATAATGTGACTGCTCACAGAAACCCTTACCAAATATACCCTTACCCTCTTAGAGCTCCTATCTCAGTGTTGGCTTTGAAATAAGTCTTGTATGCTTTTAAAAGACAGTTTCAGGGTCATTTAACACTGCCAGTGCCACTGAATATTTCCCAAGGCCTGCAGGGCTCAAGGTGTTAATTTAACTCTGTTGATGTGGGTCCTGTGGTTATGACCTCCCAGTTCCTAGGAAGAATGGGACCATACCAAAGATTATATTGTTTATTTTCTCTAGAGAATCCAAGTAGCATTACCATTGAGACCCTATTTATTACTGGTGGTGGGTTTCCTTGAAGCTTATTTGCATGAATGAGTACTTGCTTTGTAAATGGAACCTAATTAATTTTTTTTCATTTGAAAAATAAATATTTTCTGACATGATTGTCATTTAAAAAAAGAAACATAATGAAATGGTATAGTGTTAACATCAAACAAACAAAACAAAATTGCTTAACCCTCTTTACCTCTGTTATTTTGTCCCTGAGGTATTTCTATGAGCCTGCTGGAGTCCAAAGACGGTCTCCAGTTCTTTGTGTTTGAGCACAGTCGTGATTACCAGCAGGTCCAGTTCAAATTCTTTGATGCTGTGGAATCCATGGATCCTAATAACATTGTGGTAAATAAATAACAGCATTGTTCATATACAGAGTGTTTGTGTATGTCAGTTTATGTTTTCTGCTAACCCCAGTTCACAAAAAGTTGGGACTGTGTGTGAAATACTAATAAAAACAGAAAGAGGTGATAAGTAAATTTCACATGTATTGAACTGAAAACAGTACAAAAACACAAAATTTGCTGTTCAACTTAAAAAAAAAATGTATATGTATATATTATAGTATATGGTCATTCCAAGTTTGATGTTGCAACATGTTTCTAAAATTTGGGATAGGTGTTCACCATTGTGTTGCTTCACCTTTCCTTTTAATGACATGTAATATTTTGGGTACTGAAGACACCAGTTGATCCAATTTTTAAAGTGGAATTTTTTTGCCATTCTTTTACGTAAGTCTTCAACTGTGCAGCTGTACTGGGCTGTTGTCATACTTTAAGCTTCGTAGTGCTCCTTGCGTTTTCAATGGGAGACAGGTCTGGTCTGCAGGCAGGTCAGTCCGGCACCAGCACTCCATGAATATGCAGCTGTGCTGTTGTCACGCATGCAGATTGTGGCTTGCTGTTGTCAAGTTGATATAACCATGAACATTACATATGTTGTATATGTTTCTCCAAAACATCTATATATCTTTCAGTGTTGGTGAAAGATGGTGCCTTCACAGATGTGCAATTTACATATGCCATGGTACTAATAGACAGACAGACCAAGATAGAACCCTTTTTTCCCGAATGTTACCAGTGTAAAGTTTTTTTTTTTAAACTTTACACTGGTAACATTCTGGAGGATCCTTTTGTACTTTGGCTCCGATAACATGATAAAGGGTTGACTAGTCAGACTATAATACACATTACCACTGTGCTTCAGCTCAAGCCCAGAGAAGTTGGTGGCATTTTTGGACATTGTTGACATTTGACTTCCACTGTACATAAGACAGTCTTAACCTTAATTTGTGCATGCAGCTACAAGCAATGTGTTTTGATGGTGGTTTCTCAAAGTATTCCTGAGCCTATGTGGTGATATCCATCACAGAGGCATGCTGTTTTTTTGTTGTTTTTTTTTTTTAAGCGATTGAACATCATGATCATTCAGTTGTGTTTATTGGTTGATTGCATTACCTATTTATGATGTTTTTGAACATTGTAAAATGTTCCTAGTCTTAAATTGCCCTGTGACTTTTTTTTTAACATCAGACAATTTCAGAATGAGGATTTATTTAATATTAAAACAAAGCAAATACCTTTTTTGTTCTATTTTTGTTTATGTACAGGTCAAAGTGGATTTACAGACCACTGCATTATTTTCATTTGCATTTTACATTTTACTGAGGTTTGTACTTTAATCTAGATGATTCAAGATTCATAGAGAAAATGAAAGTTATTAAGTCTCTATCTTTGAACAGGTTCTCCTGCAGCTCAACCCCTACCATGTTGACTCATTACTGCAACTTTCTGATGTCTGTCGCATCCAAGAGGACCAAGAGACTGCCAGGGATTTGATTGGTGAGAAAGTCCTTTCAAAGAGCAACGTCATTTTAATTGTTCCTTTCCTCATGGTGTAAAGTGCCAGAAACTTTAGAAATTGAAGTTGTGGCTGTCAAAATCTAAAACATTGTAATTGTATAGTGTCTAATGTAATTTTGTAATGTATCACGACATTGTATGTATCACCAAAAGTATCATGACATTTCTTCTCAGGCCTTGATTGTCCAGGTGTGCCCAGGTGGCCCCCATGGGCAATAATGAGAAAACCTAAGCAGCTGTTTTGGCCCTTGGTGGAACTTTGCTAATGGCACAGCGGAAAAAAAACTAATTTCAATCTTGTGACTGTATTACGGACAATCATAATCCTGACACTGTTCACGTTTTCTTAAACGTCTGCTCCGTTTTCTTCTCCAGTCACTTCCCTATTATTATTATTATTATTATTATTAATTTCCTGCATTATTCCGTCTTTATCAATAATTTGATAATTTCAGGCTCCTTCCAATTAAGCTATTTTAAGGTTAAATGCCCATTTCTGACACAAGCATACAGCTTAAATAATCTCCATTGGAAAAAGTTGCCAGCAGCACATCAGCCTGCCTAATGCCAGGTGTTGACTATAGGGATCTCAAGCCCCCTCAGCAATGGGCTGTGAAACGGGGTGAAAAAGCACCATTGAATACTTTTGGGATGAGTTTGGCATTTGTGATCCAGCACTCACTTCAGTAATGTTTACTGAATACAGTCAAATCCTCACAGCAATTTCCAGCATCTAGCCATCCTAGAAGTATAAAATCTGTTGTCAAGGATCATTCAGTTTGTTGTAATAGACTCTCAGTCCTCTGTATGCACTTGTGTAATATGTGAATTTGTTGCGTGTGGTTTCGTAGACCCACTGATGATATGATTATCTAATCAAATCAGCTTTCCTGGATCAAACTGATGAGGGCAAAGGCAGTAGAATTAATTTAGGGAGTTAATGTAACTGCTTCTTTTTTGAATGTATCAGTATAGAGTAACCTTAAGTGTAATTGCACAGCAGTGTACAGAATAAATATCAGATTCAGATCAGTTGGTCACTTTTTTTAAAGCCATATCTGAAATTCCTTCAGCTATGATTTATGATTTATCAACAGTGCAGCTGCAGAAGCCTGAGATAAGCAGCTTTAAAATGAGATTAAGCTTATGACTGCTGCTGTCTTTTTCAGGGAAACCTTGTTATGAGAAATGAGCATGCTGGCCATTTGCTTGTTATGTCTCTGTTACCAGGGATATTTACATGAAATTTTTTGTTATCTATAAGTGACCACAGTGATTTAAGAAGGTCGCTTTAGATTGTCTTTAAAACCTGTTTGGTTTCTTTACATTAGCATTAAAGCTTATAATATAATTGAATGGAGATTTCAGTCAGGTTATTGAACTAGCACATCTGTAATGTGATTAATTTTTTTTGAAGACCTTAAATGTTCATAAATGAGTGTAAATTAAATTGTTTTTCTTTCTGAATACTGGGTTAAGCTGACATCACTTTAAAGATAGGTTGGTTGGTTGGTTAGTGTAGTGGTTAACACCTCTGCCTTCTACGCTGTGGACTGGGATTCAATCCCCACCTGGGCAAACATCCTACACTGTACCAATAAGAGTCCTTGGGCAAGACTCCTAACAGCACCTTGGCCTACCTGTGTAAAATGATCAAAATTGTAAGTTGCTCTGGATAAGAGCGTCAGCCAAATGCCATAAATGTAAATGTAAAGAAGTCTGTTGAAGAAAGAGATGATGGTGTAATATACAGCTTTAGCCAGTAGACGGAGACATAGAGTGTAATTCTCTGCATAGAACAGCATAATGTTACTCTTATTTCATTCATCTTCATATTCTTGTGAACATTTCCTATTAAGTGTTGCTATTTTAGCTTGGTGCACTGTAAGAGACCAGAGGAGTCTCTTCTTTATCAGAACCTAGCCTTGGATTTGCTTGTGATCTATACATTTATATAGATCACAGATAGACGTGACATTTATATAACATTGCTTCTGATGCTTGTAGGTGTGTGATATTGTGTGCACTATACTATTGTTCATCGTGGTTGACAATAATATCAGGACGCGGCTGCAAGAAAAAAGGAGCTGTAAATACAAGCTGCGGGCTGCCCCTTGTGCCCATTCACGGAAGATCCTCTTAATCCATAATCCATGCAGCACCTTTCTCCATTAATCTGTTTGAACATGGCAGGTTGTGGCCACAAAAGTACATTATGCCTGCTTAAACAAACATACTTACTCCTCAGAAAATTTAGTTTTTGCTATGGTTTGGTAGGGGCAGGACAGTGGCGTAGCCTTACAGCAAGTAGGCCCTGGGTTTGATTTCCTGGCCGGGTGACCAGGGTCCTTTCTGTCTGGAGTTTGCATGGTCTCCCCGTGTCTGCGTGGGTTTCCTCTGGGTACTCTGGTTTCCCCCCAAAGTCAGGCCAATTGGACATGGTAAATTGCCCCAAGGTGTGAATGTGTGAGTGCATGTGTCTGTCTGGTTGCCCTGTGATGGACTGGTGACCTGTCCAGGGTGTATCCTGCCTTCCACCCATTGACTGCTGGGATAGGCTCCAGCACACCCCACGACCCAGAAGGAGAAGTGGCTTAGATGTGTGTATGGTTTTGGTATATTTGGCGTGATTTAGTAGGTTTTGCTATAATTTGTGTTAACAGGCTCTGAATTGCTTCTTGTTAGAATAATAAAACAGTTTAAGCTCAACTGTGTGAAGTAGCCTAAAGACTACTGTTACAAATGCATAGCTACTTCTTTCTTGTTTTTAATATCTTGTGTAATTATAACATAGAAATAATCTTTTACTCCCCAGTTCATTTGTGATGAGGGATGAAGCTTTGTGCATAGAAGGTTCCTGCATGGCAAGGGGTGTGGACAAAAATGTATATCATGCTGGTACTAGATATTCTAAAGCAGACAATGTATCAGGGCTGATTCATAAGAAAAAATCTTAAAAGAAAACATTTTTTTGTGTACGTGTTGTAAAGCTGCTGACAGCATGTTTTCAGGCATTTAAATCATCTGACTTTACTGACAGTCTTGACTGATGGAAAATATTTGTAATTTTGTGTCAGTATCATTGTCACTTGGCGCAAGCTTAAATTGCTGTGCACTTTTAAATTACAATTTGAACATTTTACATATCTGTATGTTTCTAAGCACACACCAGTCTAACAGTTGCTTGCTGCATATTTTTAAGACTATTATAAAGTTTCCAGGCCAGTTTACAAGGCCTTTCAAGGCATAGGTGTTTGTTACACATAGCTCCCGCCATTAAATGCCAAGGGAACTGGTGTGCTATATGCCGTCAATAATGGTACATTAACAGGCAGTGTGAAGCTTCAGTCAGGCTGGGGCATTGCAGGCTGATGTTGCAGTGTGGTCTCAAATACAGAACCTTCATCATTCTTCTTTCCTGTCTCCTGACTGAAACCCTGAAGTGTTTTATGGACCACCATGAGCCACCAGAAGAGCTTCAATGTGTTTTGGCACAGATTTTCCATCAGTGCTGATGGATTTTACATCATGGAACTCGCAAGTGTGCATTCATCTTGTAATAAGGGGTGTATGTTTGTAACTGTAGTATAATATTCCTTTCTGTGTAGCTGTGGATGGACTGCTCTTGCTGACAGTCTGATCATGTTCTAAGAAATGGGTAGTTCTTTTGTTTTTCTTTCCATATATCACTACTAAACAAGCATCGCAGTCATTAATGATCCTATTAACAAACATAACAAAAACTAGCCTGTTGCAGCTATTGTATGTGTAAATTTGTTACATAATGTGTGCATAGTTGACTTTTCAGATTTATTTCTTGCTTGTTGAATCTCTGTTATTTAGCAGTGATCCCTGCTAAATAAGTCATTTTCTATTTTTCAATGACAAGCAATTGATTTGTATTTATCATTTTAGTTACCCGTTTTGCTTTTTTATGCTTTCACTTAACATATGTTTGTGTCTGTGTTTGTGTTTACTGTTTTCAGAGAGGGCTTTGTACAGCTTTGAGTGTGCATTCCACCCAGTTTTCAGTTTGACCTCAGGTACCAGCAGGTTGGACTACCGCAGACCAGAGAACAGGTTAGTGCTTCTCTTCTTCCTTCCTCGAAACTCTGCACATTTGTCGTCATTCTGTTCTCTAGGAAGAGTGGTCTGTTTACCATTTTACCATTATGATTTCAAATAAGGTGTCATTGAAAATTTTTTGTTTAAAATCTACATAATTTTTAAAAGCTATTGTTAAGCTTAAAAATAGTTGTAAAGTTGCTGTGCGTTTATATCTCACAATTTTTAACATTTTTAAAATATGTTTTAAATATATTAAAAATATATTTTAAGATGGGCTTTTAAGATTGCATGTAACACATGATTAACTTTCTGTCATGACCAAGTGTTTGCATGGAGTTGCAACACCATGTCTGTGTTTATTTATCTGTTTATAAAACCAAATTTTGAATTTCCCATGCCAGATATATGAGGAGAAGTAAATGTTTCAGAATTGTAATGTTTCAGTAATGTGTTCAGTATTTTAGTTCAGTCCCTTTGTACTGTGCAGAGCCTTTTATCTAGCAGTTTATAAGCATATGATGTTCCTGGAGAAGAGAGGCTGTCCCCGCACTGCTCTGGAGTACTGCAAACTCATTCTGAGGTAAACTTATTCAGACTGCTCACCTGCAAATCAAATGTACTGTCTGTCTGTGTAAAGCATAATAAGAACTTCTTTTCTTTTTATGTCTAGTTCCCAGACATGTTTTGTGTGGTTATATTAATAGATGACATAGACTAAGCAAAAAGTCTGTGAACTGTATAACCTTTTTAACACATATGTGTTTGTGTATGTGTGTAGTTTGGACCCAGATAATGATCCTCTGTGTATGCTGCTGCTGATTGATTTCCTGTGTCTGCGCTGTCGGGAGTATGCTTCCCTCATCCGACTTTATGAGGAGTGGAAGGTGAGAATTCTTGTCCAGACCCCATCTTTTTTTTATAACTGACTGCTCCTACAGCTTTTAGTGTGCTAACACTGTTCAGAGAGAGAAAAAAAAAGATTAACCTTTCAAGACTTAAAGCTAAATTATAAGAAATTGGTTGCTTTTGTTTATTGATGGGATCATGAAATGTATCAGACCTTTTTGGATGCAAACTTGTTTAAAGAAAAAAAAAGGAAGTAGGACAATGATCTGACACACACCAGTCACCTTTGAAAGGACTTAAAATGGTTTGTTTAAAATAAATACAATTTAATGTGACATTTAATTACCGAATATAATCAACAGAAATACGACACGTATACAAAAACTTTTTGGGTTCATTGTATGCAAGTGACCAAACACAATCACAATAACTCAAATTTATATCAGTTTCAAATTAACAGGGATTCTTTCCTAAGGTTACATAACTTTGTGCATACTTTTCATCATGCTATTATGTCATCATATTTTAGCAAATTACAGTTTGGTCAAGAAAACTACATTTGGTCTATATTAGGCAGCCTTATGAAAACAAGAATGGCTTATTAAAAATGTAGCCAAATGTATTTGTTTGACTCTTGTTATTAGTAACTATTGAATGCCGTGTGATCTGCTGTGTTGGTTTAGGTCCATCGTAACCTCTCCCAGCTGCCTAACTTTGCCTTCTCAGTAGCGCTGGCTTGCTACCATCTGAGTCAGCAGGAGGAGACTACATCTGATGAGAGCCAGCGCATGAAAGTTAAATCAGACATAATGCTGCAGGAAGCTCTTATCATGTTCCCAGGAGGTGAGAATCACATGCACACGTGGGTCTGTGGTCTGACTCATTTTGATAATGGCAAGAGTTGATCTGACATGCAGTTATCCATGTGGAAGACAAAAAACAGCCAAAAAAGGTCCTTCAGCTCACATTAATGTAGGGCTGAAGCTGGAGGCTTACTTGTAAAAGTGATGAAACTGGTGTTGAGAGTGAAAATGAGTAGCATGAAAGAATTAGCAGTAAGCAGATGAATGCATTTGAAAAAAGTGAGCTAAAACTCTGGTTTGAACTAAGTTGTACAATGCTGGGTGCTGATGTGGACTTTGTAAGGTTGTCTTACAAAAGGTAGCCTCAGTGGACCAACATGTTAGTTTGTCAGAGAAATTAGGTGATTTGGCTCGCTTTAATGAAAATACAGCACAATTTTTTTTTTACAGGTTTTGAAAATGTATTAACAAAATATAAAAATACAAAAATAATGAATACTGGCATGTTTAACTTGACAGCCCATGCACATCCCTAGTATGCACACAGTATGCTGACTCGCAGCTTTCAGTAGCGATGCCATGAAATGTTATTTCGGGAAAGTAAATCCTAAGTGTTTATGTGCATTAAAAGGGCCTGGCTGTGTTGTCTCTCATTAGCTTGTTAGCTGTGACTCAGTTTAGCAACATGCTTCTATGGATAGCACCACGTTTGATTGAATGTTCTCATTCTTAGGGACTTTGTTCTTAAATTACAGATGTTTACTCACATACCTTTTGTGTGTGTGCGTGCATGCATGTTATAAGAGAAAGAGAGAGTTTTGACCTTTTTTTGTGCTGTGCAGGATCTTTCATGGTCTCCTTAATGGGTAGTTCCAAGCCAAATAAAAAATGAGGTTTTAATTCAAGCTGGCGCAGATCTTTCAGCTGCTTAAGACATATTTGCATTAACTATGTCTGACTCTGTCTGGTTGTATCTAAATGTGGACTAGCCTTAGCTGTGTTTATGTCAAACGATCAGAGGAATTACAAAGCAGGGATTGTAACAGTTATTTAGAAGTTTCATAAGAAGTTTCACACACATAAATCTTAATTCTTTAACGAAACTTTTTGTTTTGAGATTTTGCACTCTGCTAAATCACAACTATTGCATTAATTTGTATATCCACTTGCCATTGTCTAAGGCTGATACTGTTGCACAGAAGTCTTTTAAAACTGTGTAATTGTTTTTAAAAGTGTGTTTATTTAATATTACATGTTAAGCTGCCTTGAAAATATTTTCTCTTTGTCCCAGTCAACTCTTAAGATTCAAAATAGTCATATTTGAATGTATGGAAGATTTAAAAATCATAGATAAAAACTCTATAAATAAATATCTCTGCCAAGCCTGACATTCCTCACATGTAGCCATGTGGAAAGTAACCATGGTAAGCAGTTAAACTAGGTTGGAAGGAGGAGACTTTCTTCTATTTCACCTTTTCGTCTAGTAATTTTGTGATGGCCCCTTACACTGAAGAGGGTGGATCAATAACAGTTGTGGTTGTAGTATGACTTTGATTTGGCCACAGAACTGTAAGTAGAACAATACTATGTAAGATGTGGGGATTTGGAAACCTCTCTGGTGGAAATGTGGAAATGCACGCAACATGTGGAAGAACATTCTAGTAATATCGATTACAATTCTGACACTCATGAGTGGCTGAATCTGATGGTTGCAAGAGTATGGAAAAAGAACTCGGTCAAAACTTGGTTAGTGATGTGTCTTTCGTAGATGTAATTGTAATTACATTGTAATACCTACTATTGTCATCTTCATTAGTATAATGCTGATCTCTGGATTCACAAAAATTTATAATTCGCCCTGACACCTCTGACTTTTAAATTATTATTTCAGGTTTTACTGGGATCCGTAGGGTTTATTATGATGTTGGCCCACCCCTTGCAGCTATAACAGCTTCAACTCTTCTGGGAAGGCTTTCCACAAGGTTTTGTCTGTTTATGGGAATTTTTGATCATTTTTCCAGAAGTGCATTTGTGAGGTCAGACACTGTTGTTGGACGAGAAGGCCTGGCTCGCAGTCGCTGCTCTAATTCATCCCAAAGGTGTTCTCTTGGGTTGAGGTCAGGACTCTGTGTAGGCCAGTCAAGTTCTTCCACACCAAACTTGCTCATCCATGTCTTAACGGGCTTTGCTTTGTGTGATGTTGGAATAGGAAGAGGCCATCCTAGAACTGTTCCCAAAAAGTTGGGAGTATGAAATTGTCCAAAATCTTTTAGTCTTCTGAAGCATTAGGAGTTCCTTTCACTGTAACTAAGGGTCCGAGCCCAACTCCTGAAAAACAACCCCTTCACCAAAATGTACACTTGGCACAATGCAGTCAGACAAGTACCGGTCTCCTGGTTACTGCCAAATCTAGACTCATCCATCCAGCCAGACAGAAGTGTGATTTTTCACTCCAGAGAACACGTCTTTACTGCTCTAGACTCCAGTGGTGGCACTTTACTCCACTGCATTTCACACTTTGCATTGCGCTTGGTGATGTAAGGCTTGGATGCAGCTGTTCAGTGATGGAAACCCATTCCATGAAGTTCTCTACGCACTGTCCTTGAGCTAATCTGAAGGCCGCATGAGGTTTGAAGGTCTGTAGCGATTGGCTCTGCAGAAAGTTGGCGACCTTTGCATCTCAGTATCTGCTGACTCCGTTCTGTCATTTTACATGGCCTACCACTTCTTGGCTGAGTTGCTGTCATTCCCAGTCGCTTCCACTTTGTTATAATAGCAGTGAAAGTTGATTGGAATATTTAATAGCAAGGAAATTTCACGACTGGATTTGTTGCACAGGTGGCATCCTATCACGGTACCACACTGGAATTCATGGAGTTCCTGAGAGCGTCCCATTCTTTCACAAATGTTTGTAGAAGCAGTCTGCAGGCCTAGGTGCTTGGATTTATACACCTGTGGCCATGGATGTGATTGGAACACCTGAATTCAATGATTTGGATGGTTGAGTGAATATTTTCGGAAATATAGTGTATGTGGCTTTTTGTACAGGCTTAATATCTGTCTACACTGTACATTTATCCAGCACAGCTGCATTTCTAGAACAGTCTCATCTATATTAGTTTCTTTAACTATGATAATAACAGTATATCACGTCACCCAACATCGAAAAATTCATTTTCAAGTTTACATGTGGAAATACTAGTGTCTTGCTTCAGTTTGCATGAAGTAAATCAATAATTAACAACTTTTATTTTTAACGAGTGGTAAACCAGTTTTTACCATCAGTGGGGACTGTTACCATGGTAACTCTGTTAACTCTACACTGAGCACATACCTAGTCTCAGCTTTTGACAAAACAGTGTATCAAAAGGTTATAGATATTTATATGGGCAATGGGGAAATAGTCATTTTAATGTTGTCATTCAGGGTTTTTATGTCAGTGTTAATTGTGATTTTGGACTACACTGATCTTTTTTGTTTTGTTACAATGCAAATTTCCCCCAGTGGGATAATAAAAGTCTGTCTTATCTTTGATGGTTACAAAATTGTGGCTGTCACTATGGTTCTGTGTGTTACAGTGTTGATGCCTTTATTGGACCTGTGCACAGTCCAGCCTGATGCAGCTGTCTCTTCCCATGCATTCTTTGGACCTAAAAGCCGTTTTGGGTAATTACTGATGTCTGTATGTTTCAAATTTTTTAAAATGAGAAATGCCTCAGGTGCATTTAAATTAAACTGGATTACAATTTTCATTTATTGGTATGAAGATTATTGCTATTTTAAACAAAAAAATGTAATCATATTGGCTCCTCCCTCTCTCTCTCTCAGGCAGCCCCCTGCTCTGACAGAGCTGGAAGGGCTTTATGTGGGTCGCTGTCACAGCCTCTGGAAGGAGGCAGGAGTGATGCTTTGGATGGAGGGCAATGTTCGTGAGGTGCTGAAAAGGGTTGATTCACAGGATCCCTTGGTGGATGACTGCCAAAACAAGTAAGAACACATTTATGTGTAGGACTTTCCTTAAGGACTTCTGCTACCCTTACCATGTTGAATAATAATAATAAATATTAGGCCTTTAAAAAAAATATTATGAGTTAATTACTTGATATAATTCATTGCAATGGGGCTAAATAATAGTAGTAATAGTACTTGAGTTAAATAGCTCTTTTTATTCAAAAGTTAACAGCGAACTATTGAATGAGACAAGGGAGAAAACAGCAGTAAACATGAAGACAGAGCCCATTATCACATTGGCAAAATAAAATGCAACTAAAAAAAAGTGACCAAAAATAAGGAGTAACACATGCAATAGGAGCAGATCAACGCTGATTCAGACGAAGTCAAAATAAACTAGCTGGCTAGCTAATATAGTGATCCTAAAATAAAAGTCATGTGAGGTAACTTTCAGAGTGCAGACTGCAGCATTTTGGACAAGTTTCAGCATTTGGGACAAGCCTTAATGTGCCTTCATCAATCTGTTTTAGTTTTGTCTATCATTGACTCACATTGCATCAGACTGGAACATTTCTACAAGGCAGGCACTGATAAGTGTGTCTCCACTTTTCATCGTAGCTAAACGAGAGTCATCTGACATGCGAGAGGACACTCTGCTGTGCCTATCCAGCTCTTTTCTCAGCTTTTTTATGTATAGCTTTCATGGATCCAGCTTGTTTTTAGATACACATCAAGAGTATTCAGATCCAATGTGTGTCATTAAGAACCATACACATTTAAATGGTTAATGTAAAACTTAGAGGGTATTAGGTATTATTTACTCTATATGGCTAAAACCATAGGCTTTAGTATGAGATTTGTGCTTAGTGTTGGGGATGAAATTCTTATCCATTCAGCCACAAGAGCATTATAAAGTCAAGCAATGATGTTCCAAAGGTGTTCAAAGGGCTCTGTGTAGGCCAGTCAAGTTCTTCCACACCAAACTTCCAGAAAAAACCTTAAGGACCTTGCTTTGTGCATAAGGCATTATCTTCATGAAACAGGAAAGGACCTTCCTGACCTTCCACCACAAAGTTGGAAGTACACATTTCTCTAAAATGTGGCTTTACAGTTTCTTTCCCCTGAGTAAAGGGATCTCCCCAAACATAAAAAAGCTTGTTTCCACTGCTCCAGAGTCCAACAGCAGTTCCGCTGAACATTTGGCATGGTGCTGGTTATCTGAACAGTTTTTGTGTTGGCATTGCTTCCAGAGATAATTTGGAGCTCAGACTTGAGTGCAGCCAGTGACCGGTTATTTAACATGTTAAATGCTATAACACTAAGTGGTACTGTTTGTCAGCCTGTGCTGCAGTGAATCCAGTTCAACAGGCCTAATTATGCTCTTTTTTGTAGTGAAACATGCAGATGTTCAGTAAGAACTAGTGATATCCACAATATACTTAGAAAACTGTATTGTCATGTAATTTGTCACTCTGTGATTGAACATATTGATGTCTGTCTGCCCTGCGATGGACTGGCGACCTGTCCAGGGTGTATCCTGCCTTCTGCACAATGACAGCTGGGATAGGCTCCAGCAACCCCCTTCCCATACCCCCCCAATGTATGATGTAAAACACTCATTCGAATAAATACAAATAAATAAATACAATTAAACAAAAGTTTTGTTTTTAAAAAAATGATAATACATCTTATAATTTAATGTCTTAATATCTTGATTAGAAGAATACAGTTAGGTTTGGTTCCTGATTTCTCAATGCATCCCAGTTATTGCATGGATTTGTTAGATTTTTATCAGCAGCACACTGGATTTAATTCATGAGGGATTGATTAGCTGAGCTAGGTGTTGAACGGCAATTGTAAATTCTGAGCTTTGTAAAGTAGTGCTTCGGAGATAGTTAAGAAGAGCTATTTACACACATTTTTTCGAAGATTAACTTAAGAAATGTGGCTTGCACACTGCAAAGAAGACATAATATAGTAAAAAAGGATTGTGCATGCTTTCCCAGATCAATCTCTTTTCTCAGCTGCCTCAGACTTTTGCACGACTTTTGCAGTAAGAGGGTTGATATTCACTAAGTTTCTGTAATTGTTGCTACCAAACATCTGTGATGTTATAAGTAGTTATGCCTGTGCTTCTAGAACTTGTTTATATTTCTCATGATCACACTACAGTAGGGGCAGTCTAATCATTTTAGACAGCTCAAACATTCAGATAAACATTCAGATAAGGTCTTGGAATCAGTGCAAACCAATTTCTTAATGTGTGACGTTCATACAGCGGGCATCGAGACCACATAGTGCTTAAGGCTAGTGACAGAATTCTTCTGAAAAAAGGTTTTTCAGAAGTGCCCTGATTCTTAATGCTGTGTGCATATATATATATATATATATATAAATGCATACTTTGTGTGTGTGTGTGTGTGTGTGTGTGTGCGCGTGTGTTTTTTTTTTTTTTTTCTTTTTTTTTTTTTCCTTTCATGGTCAGGAGGAAGCAGCGGTACCAGAGTGCTCCCAGGAGCATCCACAGGCATGTGCTTCTGTCTGAGATTAAAGAGGCCACATCTACACTGCCTCTGGTGAGGGAGACTTTTTGAACTCAAATTCACTCAGACTTACTCAGTGGAACTTAGCTGACCCAGGAGTTTCATGAAGAAGCATCATTTTCATTTAAAATTTATTTAACCTATTGGCATGCCTTGTTTCTACAGAAAAAGATTGTATGTGTTTGTTAAAATAAATTCTTAGCATACTTAGCATGTTGATGGCTAGTATAAATACACTGCTTTGGAAATACATAGTTTGTTAACTTGTTGTTTGTATGAATATTGCTGTACCCAGTGCTTTGAATGTATCATGTAGTTTATTTTCTTTGCAGGAAGTGACCACACAGCCAGTGATGAGTTATGACCCGCTCCCCCCTCTGGATTCTATAATGTCCTACACAAGACCAGAAAGGTACTGTACTCTCCAAGTAACTCTTTTCTTTCTGGACAATGCTATTGTGTTCTTTTTGGTTTTATAGTTCACAGTGGGGGGAAACAGGCAGTCACTTTATTTGTTTTTCAGTATAACTGCAGTGCTTATATACACTACAGAATTTGCACATATAATGTCTAATACTAATAAATGCCATAAAAAAATGTATTCATAAGCATAAATAAAGATATGTGAGACAAAATTGTTAAAGGGAAAAACAATTCAGAGACTAAATATATTTATATGTATTTAGATTTGGGATATTAATGGTGCAAAAACAACTTCTGGTACAAACTTGTGTTATTGTAAAAGATGCTTCCATTAGTGTCAAAGATTTCACACAGCTAGTAGCAGTCATAGTCAACGTGAAGGAGCATTCCAAAGTTTGCAGGGACAACATTATTAAACAACACTTCTATGAAAAAAGCTACAGCACCATAGGAAAGAACTTAAACATGTAACAAGTAGAATGTTCATGGAACCACAAGTAACTGTTCCTGGACAGATGCGACCTGCAACATTTATATAATGTGCTCTCAGACTAATAAGAAGGGTAAGAGAGAAGCCAGCAGTCACTTGAAAAGAGTTGCAGGATGACCTGAAAGCGGCAGGAACAACAATTACATAAGTAATGAAGTGCCTCACAGTACTCTGTTCCAACGCCCTACACAAAAATCCTATGCTAGACAAGAAGCATGCATCTGAAATATGCAAACAAGCATGTAGACAAACCAGAGCACTTTTGGAGCAATGCACTTGTAAGATGAAACTTTTTCAGATCATTTAAATCATGTTTGGACGAAGAAGGGTTATACGTATAATTCATAAAACAACACCCCACAGTGCTCTTGCTTATCTGCAAAATAGCTCGAGCATTGCATATTATTGAAGAAAATATAAATGGGGCAATTTATCAGGACATAGAGGAGAATTATTTCTCATTGGTCAAGAAACTCTAACTGGGGAGAAGAAGGAAGTTCAACAAGACAACAACCCCAGACATAAGATGTGGTGTCTGAATACTTATTTCTTATTTCTGTATAATGAAGTTATTATTATTATTATTATTATTTTGTCACTGTATAAGGACAGACTGAAATACATTATGATACTAGACCTTACTCCCACTGTTAGGATTACAAGCACACATGCAGTCATTACTTTTCCATGTTCTGTTAATCTGTGTGTTAAACAGCAGCCACGCCATAATTTGGAGCTAGTTTGGAACTCAGGTCTTGTGATATTTGTTAATGAGAAATTTGAGAGTTAGATGGTTGTTCCTTAAGTATGTGACAGTGGCCCCAAATGAGACTAATTTCACTGAAGACAGCATTACTTACTTTAAGTGGCTTTCATAATGTCTGACCCATTTATTTTACATTTGTTTTGTTTATTTTTTTCTGTATCTGTAGTTGATGTAAAGCTTTGATTTTTGATGATACAATATGTGATACAGAACACAAGTCGAATACACATGAACATACTGTCACATTTGGGTGATTTAATTTTCTCTATACCCTTGTAGGCAGAATGCACGAGCCTCTAATGAGAGCACTTTATCTCTGTTGTTCCGCTCTCTGCTGCCGAACTTCAACCTGCAGGTGAGTTGACTTGAAGGTGCTTGCATTGGTGAATGTCTTATCATCCCTGATTGGCCTTTGAAGAATAGAGGAGCAGAACTGCAGACACATGTTTAAAAACAACTCATGAAGTGAGAAGTGTAATGATGCTGTCAGAACAAAACCTTGTGAAGGTGATCTGGATCATTGCTATTGGTTTAGTAGTTTTACAAAGTATAAAAAGCAGCTTGTTTTTTTTTTCTAATTATAATAAAGTTTTTGTCCTGACAGCAATGATAAGGATAAAAATTCTCATGTGAAGTGAAATTGGTTATCTTTGCTGTCCATTTTTGCCTGTTTTTAACATAATTTATAATATCAGCTACTCTTTCTACTGTGTCAAAATTTCTTAATAAACAGTACACTGTCTTGCCGCTTTAACCTGCGAGTTTAGAACATTTTTTATTCCTGTGAAGTTACTTTTTTATTTTATTTTATTTTATGTTTTGAGATACAAGGTTTTGTTCTGAAAGTCACTGTCTATGTCTTGAATATTCATCAAATTTCTATTTCAGATCAAAAGTTGAATATTACAAACATACAAAATAACAGCTTTTATTTCTGGATAAGGTTTTCATTGGACCAATCTTGTTTTATATGTTTAGGCCCCCCCAGTTTGCTTTAGCATAAATATTGAGACTGTATTTCAGAGGGGTTGCTAATGGTATTTCTTTAGATGAAAACGATCATAATAGCTATATCATAAGCCTGTAGATTAATAGCTTGGCAAATCTTAGTTAGAACTACTGCAGTTGAGATTTGTACAATTTTCAATATAAACAAAATTAAATACTTTGAAAACTAAGAAGCTCTTGTTTGTTTGCAATGATGAAAGTCTTTCAAGGACAGTCACAGCAGCTGATGGTAGAAAAGTTCTCCAAAAAACAGTGGAACGAAATTTGCTTATAAGATACAGATTGATATTTACCAGTGTGATAGAAAAGACAGAGTATGGCAAAAGAGAGGGACTGCAAATGACTGTAAACCCACAAGGCAGTGTCTTGACGTGCGCACATGGCTTCCTCTTGTACTGGCTCACCCATCTTTATTGATGACAGGTAGCAGCCAAATGAATTCTGAAGTTTACAGAACCATCGTCCATGTCCACAAAAATGCCTCCAAATTTTCCAGACAGATATTCATAATATAGTAACACAGTAATTTAAAAATTTGTTCTACATAATAAATATTACTGATAGAAAAAGTGGGACATGCAGAACTAGCCAAGTCAGTTGGCTTATTTAAAAAACAATTGAGCAGTATTTCAGATGTTGAAGAGGAAATTAAAGTCAGAACACCCCCCCCCCCCCACCCCGACCCCATCAAGCAAGCATTAGCTCAAAAAGGATGCAGTTATGTTGACAGTGCATTTTAGAGTATGAAGACTCTGGTGATGGAATAAATGCAAAAATTACCTTTGTAAAAACAATACCCAGAAATAAAATCACTTTCAGTACTTCAGCCTTATATGCATCTTTTGATCTGAATTATACATTTCATAACTATGCAACAAAATAACACATTTTACTTCACTGTCTTAATATTAAAATAGTACCTTAAGAATTTTTTAGTCAAGATATGATTATGGCTTTCTGCATCTTGGTCTTTTTCATCCTTTTGCTTCTCTTTGCTATAGATTTCATTCATATATTTTATTCAGAGCAGGCAAATGAATGCATGCTGATTCTGCATCAGTCTGTACAAATCTAAGGAACAATACATTGGTTTCTGTATAATATTCTAATTTTCCTTGAAATAAATGGAACTCACAACTGATTTAATGTTACCATGCCATAGTAAATATCATTCTTATACAAACCCAATTCCAAAACAACTGAATGCCATTTCCTTTCCTGAGACAGCAGCACATAAAAAACGTAATTATTCTTTGATGGATTTCATCGCATAAGCTCTGGAATACTTTGACAAACCCTTGTCAGTAAACACTGCGTTGCTGTAAAGACAGTGCGTGACAAAAACTATGTCACTGTCGGCTTTTCTGGGTCTGAGCTCATCTGAAATGGACTGATGCATGGTGGAAACGTGCTATCGTCTAATGAGTCAACCTTTTAGATTGTTTATGGAAATAATGGACGTTGTGTTCTCTAGACTAAAGAAGAAAAGGACCATCCAGATTGTTAGTAGCCTAAAGCTTAAAAGCCAGGTTCTGTTGTGGCATTAATGGGTAACCTGTACATCTGTGAAATTAACACTGAACATGTTTTGGAGCAAAATATGTTGGCTTTTATACAATGTCTTTTTCCAGGACACCTATGCTTATGTCAGCATGACAACATCAAGCTACATTCTGCACATGTTGCAACAGCATAGCTGTTTAATCAGAGAGAGTAGGTGCTAGACTTGGCTGTCTGCAAGAAACATTGGAAACTTCTTATTAAGCTCAAAATAAGACAACAAAAACCTTCTGTGGTTGCACACCTGAAGACTCTTAGAAGAGTGGCAAAAATTTACTCTTTCAAAATTGGATCACTTGGCATCTTCAGTCCCACTATGTTTAAGTGCTGTTAAAAGGTAAGGTAATGTAACACAGTGGTAAACAATGCCCCCCCCCCCAGTTGTTTGGAACGAAAACTGTGAAGTTCAAAAAGTGTAAATATATTGTTTTTGTGCTATTTTAAATATACTGCAGACCAGAGAGAATTTACTTATCACTGCTTTGTTTTTATCAGCATTTCATGTACTGTGCTAGTAGTAACCAATTACTTTATAATTGGTTATTAATGCATTTCCAACTCTGTAAAAATGTTTTGTCATTCCAAACTGGGTGAAAACAACTTCATATTTTAACAAATGTAGATGTGCATTGCAACTAATTTTGATATTCATGTATCTGTAACCGTTAAAGAATGGAGAATCCGTTAACAACTCAAGTGATACTATGAAAGTGAATAGTGATTTTAGGCCAGCACCAGAATGGTTAATAGAATACTCTATTACTTGTTCACACTCACGTAACAAGTGGTGTGGTTAGTATGGCAAAAATACAAATCATGATACCAACATTTTCACAATATCCAATATGAATCTGAAATTGAGGTTTTCTGAGGTCTGATATGATGAAACGTGTAGTGCCACATTTTAGAAAGTATTATCAAAAACTGAAAACAGGGTTTTTTATTCTGTGTTTTACATACTGAGTTGCAGTAAATTTAATTTAACAGGCCTAATTATACTCTTTTTGTAATGGAACATGCAGTTGGTCAGTGTTCTTTAAGTACTAATGATGTAATTTATCACAGTTACAATCATATTGCCCACCTCAAAAATTTATTTCAGTGAAACAATGCAAAGCCAAATTTTAGGTTAACCTCAAAAACACCTCAAATCTGTCTGACTTCAAACTTGACAGTGAAATATCGTCCATAGCGAAATGCTGAAATAAGGTTGCTTTGGTCTGTGAATTCCTCAATGAGGACACTCACCGTTATTCATGAAGCCCATCCAAGAAAACAC